>NW_019394226.1:252500-458716 GCF_000648675.2 Cimex lectularius
CTATTCATAATAATAATTCATAAACACTAATGAAATATACACGTACTTTACTCATCATCTGTTTTCATTTCTGCTGCCTTTTTCCACCAGATAATAATATTTTTGAAATCTGAGTCCGTGTATTTTGAATTTGAATAAAAAAACACAGAATTATTTCGAACCAACTCAATGAGTTTTTCGATATTCATGTTTTACGGCCGTGAAAACTCAAATATCAACAAGAAATCCGACGATCATGGACTGGTGACTACGGCAGCACTGTCGGCACGGCCACGGTCAAGCGTCGGGCGTATGTCTACAAAGCCATTCACTTTCCAAGAAGAATATTTTCAAATGCGCCGGCGAACAAAATGCCGGTCACGTCACTGATTTGTGTGAATCAACCATTAGTCCATTTGGCTTGCGTACATCCTCAGTGCTGGGTTTGTGTCTGTTCCACTCCTTCCAGTCCCGATATAACCATGGTCAAATATAACACTTGCTTTCATGCGCGGTAGAAAGCATTAATAAATGATATGTACCCTTGGGATAGTCCATTTCCAACAAAATTTTTACATCGTTGAGCTACTGCTCCCATAATTTTAAAAATAGAAAATATACCGCCGTGTTTAGGAACTCTTTACAAAGTTTTCACCCTCAGTGTTCTCTTTAAACGTTCTTTCATTTAAAAAAAGTAAATAAGTCATTCGCATAACCGTTAATTTCGTTTTTCCAATAGATCAATTTTCTATCAGTGCCTACGTGAAACATTTATGTAAAACAAATAAACATTAAAAAATAAACATATTAAAATTAATTCCTCGATTGTACGGCGGTCAAGCACAATTTTCCGCCTCACGTCATCTTCATCGATGCTCTGATGGGCTTGCAGCTAATGAGTGCATAAATTAAAGAAAAGTTTCGGAAGGATAACTTTACCGTACTAGCGATCTCTGCCTTTTTTTTCCTAAAACAATCATTTCAATAAATTAACGAATTATCAGTGGATTTTGGAATAATACTGAAAACTTGCATATAGATTTTTTTTCAAGTTTAAAAGCAAAGATACGTAGTGGTAAAAGTAGGACGATAAATAAGTAATTAAAATATGAAGAGTGGTAGTGTGGTGGCGGCCGTTGTGTACGTCTCTCTGCCTTGTAGTTACAGTACTTTTAGTACTAATATTGTTGTTTTATATTTTTTATTATGTACAATAGTTAAAAAAAGATAATAAATTTTTCTGCTACAAGGAAAGAAATTCCAGGAGTTGTCCGTTATTAATTTAAAACACAAGAACATATTCGCCGATTCATAATAGGTTTTGTTGCCACGCGAGGGTGAATTATACGGTCAATTATATTTTATAATAGACTCCCCCAAAGCTGTTGATATCGTTCAGGAAGCTGTTGTCAAAACTCTAATGTTATTTTTAAGCCCTCATTGTGTCCCACTAAAATATCCCTGTGGGTGCCAAGAAAGGACTTAAAAATGACCCATGGCGGCAGCAGAAAACAAAACCTTCGTGAACGACTAACATACAGTTTGCTGTTCGCAATCCGTTTTCCCACGTTCAAAAATCATATCGTTCCATGATTCCGACAGTAGAAGGGGCTATTACCCAAACATACCACTGGTTTAAACAAAAATCGATCCTTCCCTTCTCAAAACAGCAACAAGTCAAATGAGATCGTATGGGTCTCTGGCGCTCGTCCAAGCCGCCTTATCAACGGATGTCACCGCCTAATCGCTCTGCTTTGACAAAAGCCCAACAAAGAACGAAACCAATAAAAGACGAATGATCCTGTTTAGTTAATTACTAATTAATTAGCTGACCCGAATGGAGAATCGTGAACCCCGCCCTGAACACGATCAAAGCATAATACCAAATAGCTACACGTGACCAGGAGGAGACTAATCGTTTATTGCCCAATACGAAACAAATTATAGATAATGTCAATGATAATTGTTTTTTAATATTTTTTTGACCTTCACATTGACCGTTATTCCATCTCTAATAACTGGAAATTAATTTATGCCCATAGAGTTGTTAAAAGCCGACGAAAATTAACTGACTTCTTCGTGGAAATTTCCCCCGGAAAACACCCTACATACATCATGCATAAAGTATACTCTTCTTTATTAAAAAGCAGAGGAACAGTCGCTGGTTCAATCTTATCTACATCCGACACGGATTCATTATGCATTATACATCCTGTATGCCTTTTCATAAATAAAACCCAACATACGTTCTAGAATATCCCTCCTGCCAACACTTTCAATTTTATACCCTTCTGTGTCTCTCTCCCTTTCTCTCCCTTTCTACCTGTTCCTCTAATTTGCTATGTACAGCCATGTATGTAGACGTAGAAAGGTGAACAGTTTTATCGTTCAACCGAACCAAGTGCAAAAGCGCAAATTTCTATGTTAGTACGTCTCGTTGTTAAGTACTTGAACAACGGGCTTAGCGAAGTTGTGCATGTGCATTAAGATTAAGTAAAATATCATTTACTAAAATTAGGTAATTACTAAGTAATTCACTTTTTGTATCTCTAGTTTTATCTCCAATTCTTTTTCTCTGTCTCTCTCCCTCACTCTTTCTTACTATCTTTCTTTTTGCTCTGCCTCTATACCTATCTCTCTATCTTTCTCCTCTCTCTCTCTCTCTCTCTCTCTCTCTCTCTCTCCCTCTATCTATCTATATATCTATGGTATCTATATATCTGTTTATCTATATATTTACCTATCTATTTATCTATATATATCTCTTCTCTCTCTTTCTCTCTAACTGTCCATCGCTCTCTTTATGTGTGTGTCGTTCTCGCTCTCTTTTTTTCTTACTGCTTCTCCACCTTTCTAATTTATGCCTGGTTCTGTTATCAGCACTCTACTCTACCTGTCCGACTTTCTGTCTGTCACACTGTTTCTGACTGACTCTCTCTCTCTCTCTCTCTTTCTTTTTCCCTCTCTTTCCCTCCATTTTTCTATGCCTCTATCTTGTATCTTGTGTGCGTTTTCCTACACTCACTCCGCATATCTGCAGCCAACGTTTCAAGACCTTCCTTATCTTTCAATCTTTTTGGCCTGTCTGAGTTTTCTCAATTCCAAAAATTCCATACCCTTTTTCTCCACCTTTTAAATAACATTTTTATACCCCCTATCTTTATGTTTCTTTATTTCTTTTGACCTTTCTCATTCCAATCTCTCATTTTTTCCGTTTGTATTTCTGAATTTTTCTCTCTCATTTCCTTGCCTTTTCTTCTTATTCTTTAAGCCTGATATTTTAATATAATATTTTACTTAGACAAAGAATTTTGTTTTTAATATGTATTAATTTGTTTCAGGTGGGTACCATGGATTTAACAACAATACAGTAAATATTGCTCGTCATTCGTAAGTAAAGCTAGCTTCAATAAGGAGGATTTAATGATAGATAAACAATTTATGCATTATTTCCATCAGAAACTTCATTGCAGTGTTTATCGTAACGTAGCTTTATGGTTTTATTGAATACACTAGATCGTAACGAAATGATAAGTTAGAAAAACCCTATATCAAATCATACAGAAGACTAAATTGCTGTAAATCATAAACCTATCGGAGTTTGTAGATCCCAAAAGTCGATCGTGATGTGTTGTTTGTTATCTTTAGAAAGATATCAACATCATGGCAAACATGGGGACTATGATGAATACAATGTTGTGAAAAATAACAGGAAAGAACCGGAAAGTTGACATATTAGGAAAGTTTCGTAGTCAACAAGAATCCAGAGCAACAAGCAGGATTTTGTAACATTGTTACAAGGAAATGTTCTTTCATTTATATCACGAGAAATAAATCTGCATATTTAAGTCGTGTGCTTTTTAAAATTATACGTAACTGTTGTGTAATAGTAAGTTTTAAGAAAGTATTAAGTCATTTAGACATTTAGTCTGTTTTAAAAGAAAATGATAATATTTGAACATTTTAAAGTTTGGATATCAATCTCAACCCCCAAATGTAACTACCAATAGCACAAATAAAATAATAAATAATTTATTTTTATATTGGTCAGGACTGACAGGTGTAGTGTGATAGCATGTAGCTTGCAAGTTGTTTTTTGTTTTAAACACAGCTGTTATAAGCGGACCGGAAAGATATAGAAAACGAATAAAATTCGTTGGGAATTTATATAAATTGTTATTAACAACCGTTAATAAAAGGGTGTTTTTTGATTGATAGGCCCCTTTCGAAAGTCTAGGCGAGCCCGTATCTCCCGAGACGTCTGTCAGGCAATTAAGCCATTTGCGCTAATCTTCCTGGATCACGCCTATCACGGCGAGACGCCCGCTCTTTTTTTTTTTTTTTTATTGTTTTCCCCTCTTTTCTTTCCACAGAAGCTGTAAAATAAAAACACAGTGGGACTTAAGGGAGGCTGTAATGACCCCTCAAGCCTTCCAGCGCTCATTGTTAGTCATGGCCGAGGACAGCGGGGAGAAAATCGTGCAACCCCCAAAGCACCGCCAGGCACGGGCTTAGCTATTTCCCTTTAATCGCCTCCTGTTTTTGTTTTTTTGCCCTCTCGCCTCACAAACCGGTCGTGCCAACCGAAACAACTGAAACCCGTTTTCAAAAAATTAAGAAAGAGAAATAAGACTAAAAACGTCATACAAAATTGAATAATTTTTGCCTAAAAGGAACTACTTATGAAAAAAATTGATATTGACGAGTATAACTGTTCGGGAGCCGGAACAGTTTTCGGTTCTAAACAAACCTAAGCTTAACGAAATGCACTAATAATAAAGAAAATTACCCAGTTCATGGCAGGCAAATTCCGACTGCTTTTTAACCCTCAACTCTTGTAAATACCCTGTACTAAAATTATTTGAAACAGTCTGTTTCTCGCCATCCTCAAGGGTGTTACTGTTCTTCAACTCCTATCCCCAACTTGATAAACATGGTGAGATATAATACGGCCTTAACACGCGCGGCAAAACAGCTAGAATTGTCAGACTACAGCAACAGTGACACTATGTACCCAGGGGAAACTCCGTCAAAATTGTTGCATATCCGAAATATTTTAAGTATGAACAAACGTTTTGTAGATGACTAACGACTTCAATGTCGATTAAAGCGTTAGTCTAGTCCGTCATTATTGTAAACATTACACGACTAATAAAAAACGAGAAGTGACATGTACCCTTGAGAAACTAGTGCAAAGTTCGTAAAATTATTAGGAACAAACGCTAACAAGTGAACTAGTGAACTAAGATCTTAAATTTCGCTGTTCCTTTATTGAAAATATGCGAAATTTCAAATAGAGCTTTATCGAAAATATGGGAAATTTCAAATAGAAGTAGTGCCAGTAGTTATCCTTTGGAATATCCAACAAATTTTCTTTCATATTCGAAACATTTGATATTTAAGCACATTAAGCACAAGAATAATAACACACAAATCTATTTAAAAAAAAAAAGTCAAATCCCTATGTTTTGACCTAAAAATGACGTGACATATATAAAAATCACTAGTGACATGGGTATTGTACTCCAACGAATACTGACAAATTTATGTTGACTGCGAACTAGTGAAGCACAAAAACACCCGTTTGCTTAATATAAAAAAATGACATGTTAAATAATTAGTAGTCCTAGTAGATCCCTTGGAAAACTCTAAACAAATTTTCTAAATATTTCATTTTTAAAAACATTTTTATGGTTGGTAATAATCTAAACATCTATTTTTCAAAAAATGTTCATTTGATATGTGCTTCCATGGCTCATACAGACAATAGTGTGATATGTATTCTTGGCATACTGCAACGAAAGATCTTAAAAATGACCGATTCCTTAATGTAACACCAGTTCCATTTAATTTCCATAAATATTGCCAGTATGTACCCTTGAGAGACTCAGCAAGATTGTTCTCTTATGTCAATATTTTAAGTGAAAATATGGTGTGAAGGACGAAACTTTTTTCACTTTAATTCATTATGCTGCACCCTCGATGGACTCCAAATATTTCAGTTGCTGTAAAATTAATACGTTAAAAAAACGTGATTCCTAAGATGGTGTGGTTTTTATAGGGCATTCTCTGTCATGCGATCATGTAAATAAGGTTTCATTTGTGAAGAGTCATTTGTCATGTGTGTAAATCAGAGACAGCAATGAGAAATGATGTTAATTTCCATTATTCCACGTACAAAACGGAATCGGACATTAGTAAAGTAATCTGTTTTGCCAAGAACAAAAGGAAAAGAAGACAATGGCGGTTTGAGTAATGAAGCTCAATAGGCCCCGGGTCGAAGCGGCACAAATTGCCACCACTTATCTGCCTGAGAATGACCGTTTTCCCGCGGGATCGCTAATTTCAAATGAAAACGGTGGCCAAATTCGGCCCGCCGGCCTGTTGATATTCTTTTTCGCACGGTTTCCACACCGGCGGGATGTGGGTCGTGGACACTTTCTCATTAAATAAAATCTTGAGAAATTGATGCCGATCTGGTCCCGAGGTCGGTCTGGCAGCAACTGGATTTTGTTGATAGCTGGCGTTTATTGTCAATCAGGACGTTTGTTGTACGTCGGCGATGGCGAAACGGGCCAACTAATGAATAACGTTAACGAACTATTTGACGACCTTTTAAAGGTCTGCAATCAGACCTCTCGGGTTATGAAAGAACTGGCAAATAATAAACATTCATTAAGCCTACCATGTTCAATATTCCGGTAACTCTTTTTAAATTAATTCTTGCTCTTTAGTTCCTTTTTAATCAGTGAAGGACTTATTCCTTTTCCATACAAAATCGCATTACAAAGTGCAAAACAATGACTTGTAAACAGTCGATTGAGCCCTTATTATGAGCTAAGGGCTGAGTATCGCACAGGAAAAATTTTAACTCCCAAGATGTAGTTAGTATCCTGGCTTTAAAAAAACCGGCAGTGGGCTGAGATTGCTCAAAAAAAATTTAGCACTCAAGCACTGTTTATTCCAACATAAAAAACAATAGGCTGAGAATCGATTAGAAAAAATTTAACTCTCAAGAGGTAGTTACTATCCTAACTTAAAAGTGGCAGTGGGCTGTGAATTGCTCAGAAAAAATGAAACTCTCAAGCACTGTTTATTCAAATTGAAAAACAATGGGCTGAGAATCGTTTACAAAAAATTTTAACGCTCAAGAGGTAGTTACTATCCTGGTTTTAAAAAAATCGGCAGTGTGCTGAGATTGCTCAAAAAAATTTAGCACTCAACCACTGTTTATTCCAACTTAAAAAACAATGTGCTGAGAATCGATTAGAAAAAATTTAACTCTCAAGAGGTAGTTACTATCCTATTTTAAAAGTGGCAATGAGTTGTGAATTTACTCAGAAAAACTGTAACTCCCAAGCACTGTTTATTCAAATTGACAAACAATGGGCTGAGTATCGTTTACAAACAATTTTAACGCTCAAGAGGTAGTTACTACCTAATCCTAACTTAAAAAAGTGGCAGTGAGCTGTGAATTGCATTAAAAAAAATTTTAACCCTCAATAAATAGTTACTATCCTAACATAACAAACTGGCAATGGGCTGAGAATTGCTCATAAAAAATGTAACTCCCAAGCACTGTTCATTCTAACTTGAAAAACAATGAGCTGACAATTGCTTAGAAAAAAAATTTACCCTCAAGAAGTAGGTTCTATCCTAACTTAAAAAACTGGCAATGGGCTGAGAATTGCTCAGAAAAATGTAACTTCCAAGCACTGTTCATTCTAACTTAAAACACAATGAGCTGAGAATTGCTTAGAAAAAAATTTTACGCTCAAGAAGTAGGTACTATCCTAACTTAAAAAATTGGCAATGAGCTGTGAATTTACTCAGAAAAAATGTAACTCTCAAGCACTGTTTATTCAACTTGAAAAACAATGTGCTGAGAATCGTTTACAAAAAATTTTAACTCTCAAGAGGTAGTTACTACCTAATCCTAACTTTAAAAAGTGGCAGTGAGGTGTGAATTGCTTTAAAAAAAATTTTAACCCTTAAAAAGTAATTACTATCCTAACTTAAAATACTGGCAATGGGCTGAGAATTGCTCAGAAAAAAATGTAACTTCCAAGCACTGTTTATTCTATCCGAAAAAACAATGAGCTGAGAATTGCTTAGAAAAAAATTTTACCCTCAAGAAGTAGGTACTATCCTAACTTAAAAAACTGGCTGTGGGTTTGAATTGCTTTAAAAAAAATTTAACCCTCAAGAAGTAGTTACTTTAAAAAACTTGCAATGGGCTGTGAATTGCTTAGAAAAAATTTTACTCTCAAGCAGCATTCAAACTAAAAAGGAGACAATGGGCTAAGAATTGCTCATAAAACATACACTGAAGTACTAGTTATCTTTAAAAAAAACGGGCAATACTAATTACCGCTCAAACTAAAAGGCGTGTCCGAATAATTAAATTGGATTCAAATAGAACTGGTTCCTTTCCGGATTCGCGGTTTGAAAAATCTTTATCCATTTCTCCACTAGTTGGCTGGCCTAAAATGAATTATCCGAACGGGAATCTTACGTGACAGGAAAAAAGAAAACATACCCTTCTACCCTGTGCTGTGATGCTATCATCGCATCATCCTCATACTTTACTTGTTACTTTAAAAACTCGATATAATTATTCCCCTCGTCTCTTACAGACAGGCACGCGTGAGGACACACGAACATGCATACAGAAAGGGAGAGATCGTTAACGAGATAACCGTCCAAAGTTCACTCTCTCTCTTTTCTCTTTCGCTCTCTCTCTCTCTCTCTCTTTCTATTTTTAGTTTTTTTCCCAATGCAAATATCTCACCAGAAAACCGAACATTTCAACAATAGAATACGCTTTCAGCCATGTCACAATCAATTCTAAGAGCCAGTGGACTCTCCAACCCAATAAACATTTTTTTTTAATAACGACATAAAACAGTCCTTTGTAAATTTAAATTGGTTCTAGGACCACCCGCCCTCTTGGCAAAGATCCACCCCCGCCCCACCTGACCGCGTCAATCTGAAAAAAATATAAATAAGCGATGTTCTTCCTCGTAATAAATAAATGATGGAGCCGGTTCATATGTCTCGGCCATAACGAGCTACCCATTCGGCCTATTAGTTTTTTGGGACTCGGGAAGAAAAAAGGAACTCCTTTGTTGAAATTGGACCAGGTCCAAATTAGTTGGCCCTCACCAAAATTAATTTCGATTCTATCAACTTTCGAAACTAGAAAAACAGTGAAATAAAATAGAATGACACCTGACACTTTTCACAGCAGAACTGGCACATATCTTTCCGTGAAGTTTTCAGTGAATGTTTTATCTTTCAAACGTTCATCTTGTTTTCTTCTTTCTCCGACTATTTATTAAGTAAATTTAGTAAATAACCTGTGTGAAACTGAGAAAAACAGGAGGATTTGACAAGAGAGGAGAAGAAACAGATAGAAAGAGGTGATGAATAAAAGAAAGAGGGCAAATGTACAAGCTTTGTGGTAAATAGAGTAATAAAGTAAGACAGAGATAGGAAATAGAAGGGGAAAGAGAGAGAGAGAGAGAGAGAGAGAGAGAGAGAGAGAGAGAGAGAGAGTGAGTGAGTGAGTGAGTGAGTGAGTGAGTGAGTGAGAGAGTTATAAGAAAAAGACATAAAAGAAGTGAGCGTTGAGAAAAATAGTGAGATGGTAACAAAGCGAAAATGATAGGTAGAAACAAAGATAGAGGGAGAAAGAGAGAGAGAGAGAGAGAGAGAGAGAGAGAGAGAGAGAGAGAGAGAGAGAGAGAGAGACAGACAGAGAGAGAGAGATAGGGTGAGTGAGATAGTGAGAATTTGAGAATGAAACTATGGCTGTGGGAGTAAGCAAACGGTAAAGAGTAAAAAAAAAGAGTTAGTGAGAGTTATAAATACCAAGAGAGAACGGAAAGAGCAGTGAGAAATGTTGATAGAAAGATAGGGAAAGAGAGATAAAAATAAAGGGAGAGTGTGAGAGAGAGCAACAATGACTTTCTCTCTCTCTCTCTCTCTCTCTCTCTCTCTCTCCCTCTCTTTCTGTCGAGTCAGTGAGTGTTACAAGAAGAAAGAGAGAAAGTGAGATGGAGGTGAGAAAATAGCGTGGTAGTAAGGAAGAGATAAAGATAGATAGAAAGAATGGGATGGGAGAGGGAGAAAAGGGAAGGGAGAGAGAGAGAGATTTGATAAACAATTTATTTTTACAAACCTCGCAGATTTAGGTCAAATTGACCATTCTTACACTTAATGAGAAACAAACATTTTTTACTTCTAGATGATCACTGATATAAATCAATAAGGAAAGAAATTATATAACTACAAAATTTAAATAGAGTGAGAGAGGGAGAGAGAGAGAGAGAGAGAGAGAGAGAGAGAGAGAGAGAGAGAGAGAGAGATTGAGAGACTGAATGAATGAGTAAGAAAGAAAGAAATGTAAAGAAACGAGTTATCGAGGAAGAAGTAGTTTTTAGTTAATTCACTCTAAAAAATTCCTTAACTTCCTTGAATCATTTTATGAAAGTGAAAGTGTCGACTACACAACACAGTATAAACATAATTTAGGCATCTTTTTTTTGTCGATTTTCGTCGTCAGTTTTGTTAAATGGGGAAAAGGTGTTTTTATCAACGATGATTATCGGTGGGCACTTCTATTGATGGGGGTCAGCTTAAGAGGCTGGCTCAATGTCGAGGGTTCAGGTTTTCCCGTGAAAACGGCCGAAAAACGGCGCCCCTCTTGTTGAAAAAGAATCCGACACTTTTATTGGGGTAGAGGTCGGTTTTCCAGCTCACCCTCCTTTACGCCGTATCTACGTGGAATTTCGTATTTTCCACTGCAGGCGTAAATTGGAAATTTCCCACCTGCCACTCGGCGAATTAAGAAAAAATCGTTGTTATTTTGTTAATAATTTACTGCATTTAATGCTAGAAAACCATTTTATCATGGCACATATTTAGCCGCGAAGCTTAGCCGTGTTCACCGTGGCGGGGGAAGTCGTAAAAGGATGATTCACGCTATACCGTGTCGGGGCCGAGCCGAGGCACGGAGAGTACACGGTCAAAGAATATTGACATTATTTTATATGCACCCATTCACGTTGTACCGAGCAGCGCCCGAGCCAGGCACGTGCTTGGAACGTGCCTCGGCCGTGCCTCGGTGAGAAAAGGGGCTGAACATTTCTCCCCGTGCCCGGGACGGTTGTCTACCCCAGTTTTATTGCGTCTTCCTCAGTGAAACGTTAAAAATGGATGACGAAATTCTTATTGAATGTGTGCGGAAGTACAGTTGCATTTACGATATGTCGCATCCAAAGTATTTGGATGCCAACCACAAAGCCACCATATAGTGTATATAGTAGCCACTTTGTATAGTGTGGCAAATTCTCCCTCCAACTTTCGCTTTCGCCAAGTAGGATGCACGCCCCATCTCCTCTTTGCTGTGTGAAGTCGATCAACATGGTTTTCCCTTTCTTCTTCATCAAGTGCAACGGCAATTGCTGCTAGTTCAAGTTCTGAAAATTGCATTTTGCTTGTTACCCACTCACCAACACTCAGCCACGGTTCGCACGGAACTACTACGGAACAGCATGCATAAAGGCTCGGACTCCACTCGGACGCTATGGCTCGGTTTAGACCCGGGCTCGGCCCCGACACGGTATAGCGTGAATCATCCTAAATTCGTACGCACACACGGCTCGGCCCGTTTGCTTAAACGTGACTCTTGCATAAAACATAGGCGATTATACAATTTTTAATGTTTGCCGTAAACGGCGACTGCGTCCAATTTAAAAAGGATCCGCTGAAATAATAAAAACAACGTAATGTTTACCACAGAAAATTTCCTCCGCCTCACCACCGTGTCGTTGATAAAACTTAATGTGAAACTCTATCCCTAAGGTCTTGGTTGAGATCAAAAAGTTATGTCACGAACGGATTCGAACCCACGACCTTTCGGCTTCTTTTAAATAGGTGGATAATGGGGCATTGTCGTAACTTCGAGGTATATGTGTGGACAGAAACGTAGATAGCTAGGTAGATAGATAGACAGACAGACAGATAGATAGGTAGATACTAATAATAACTTTATTTTAGTGGTCAATATGTTCATCTATTTGTTTTACATTGAACTTTTACTTAAATTTGCTTATTGAAATAGATACCCTAATGTTCATAATAAATGAGCAATCAAAAGGCAAATTACTAATAAAATAAAATAAGTGAACAAAAATAATTTTCAATAACAAATAATGAATTGTAAATCACCAATATAAATCTGCAAATAAAACTTTACTCACTAAATATTAATGTATACAAAAAACCAAAACAACAAAAGAAGTTAAATTTGAGACATCAATCTGACTAGATTCTGGAAAAAAGAGAGTGAGAGAGAGAGAAAGTGAGAGAGAGTATGAGGGAGGGAGAGAGAAATAAAAAGTCTGACTCTCTCGCAGATAGCTAGCTTTTTTTCTTTCTCATACCCCCAAAAATTCACACTTTTTATTAAATCTAATACTTTCTGCCTTCCAGTATTTCTGTTTTTCTCCCACACTTGCTGATGTTGGTTATTGCCCCAATATTTTTTTTGTCTACTTGACTTCCGTCTGTTTTTATCATATCTCTTTCTCTCATTCTCTCTCTCTCTCTCTCTCTATTTCTCTCTTACACACATCATCTCTCTTTCTATCTACCTTTCTTGTTCTCTGTCGTTTTCACTCTACTTCTGCTACTATATCATTCACCCCGTTTTTGAATATTTATGATCTACTTGTGTCTATTACTTTAACACATTACCTCTGTGTGCTTGAGTCGTGCGTGCATGTGTGCGCGCGCGCGTGTGTGCGTGAGTGGGTGTTTCCGGTTTAACTAGCTGGTAGGTTTATAATTTCACCGAACTTAATTCACTATTTTCGTAGTCCGCTTGACCAATTAATACATGACAATTAATTAAGGTTTTTAGTTGAGATGAAAAAAAGCTAATGGCACGAGAGGGATTCGAACCCACGACCTTCGGCTAGATACGCCGCTGCTCTACCACCTGAGCTATATATATCAAAAAAAGAAAAAAAAATTAAATTGAATTGAAAAATGGCAAAAAGGAGGAAAAATTCAAAAAGGGGCGGTTGATATGGGGAGTTGATGTCCGAGTGGATCGAGGTCACGATAGCTCAGGTGGTACAGCAGCGTCGTATCTAGCCGAAGGTCGTGGGTTCGAATCCCCCTCGTGCATTAGCTTTTTTTCACCTCAACTAAAAACCTTAATTAATTGTCATTTCACCGAACATTACAATTTTAATGAGAGGTACATTTCGTTTAATTTAACTTTCTCGTTGAACGTATTTTTTTCTTTTTACCTTCTTTTTTTGTTGTGTTCTTCGGACTTCATCAAATCCTAAAGACTGCCGAGCATTGGGAAAATTCCCCCGCCCTCATTACATCTGTTAACAGTTTACATTAACTTCTTTTCCTTTGAACAGGGGGAAAGCCATGGGATGGGGTAGAATTCGTGGGTCGCTAATGGCGTTCTGTCAGAGTTATCGGCCCGTACAAAGGCCCTTGACAATAAAATGGACCCAAAGCCCTTAGGCGACTTCCTTGACTTTTCCTTCATCCACTACATCTTTTCGTCCTGGGTGGTTATTCAGGATTAATTACCACTAACTTTGAGCCGATTTTCCTCATTGATGAATTGTATTTTTATGGTGCTATAAAAACGTTTGAATATACAGAATCTCTTAAACGGTCTAGGTAATTGAGGATGGTACCGAAATTTGAATTTATGCAGTATAAGAAAGGACAACAGGTGGTCTTTCGGATTAATCTACATTTTAATTATTTTATTCTTTTTGTGAAAGTGCAGTTTCATGTTTTTGTTAAGTATAAATGACATGAAATTGGTTTGTAGTTCATGATCGTCATGATAGTGGCATGTTTTCGTTATTTTTATCTCCCTTTTATAATTTTTTGTATTTATATTTTCACGTGCAGGTTGACCGTGAAGAGTAAATTATAGTCAGTACATTAACAAAACTTTTTCTAAATGGACATACGGAGTTTATAATGCGTATGCGGTGATTAGGAGGTCGTTGAACTTTTCTTCCTATGATAGCGCGACCGTGGACTTCCGCCCGGGCAGAGTACATCTCGGGTAATGGGAAAATCCCTTTCGAGGGCCATAAAATCTCTACGGGGTGTGTCGCCGGCCGATCGAAAAGCATGGTATTTATGATCGATTGATGTCCACCCTGTTTACACTTGTTCGCTCATCGTCGGATCAGGATTGAGGATAATACTCAGTCGAACTATTAGATACCACATTTCTACAAATTGTTTATCTATTCTCGAAGACACCGGGTTATCGAAAAATAAGGTCACATCGTAACATTTTTTAATCTTGACAGTGTGGTAATGCCTGTTTCGAAACACAGTTCACTGATTATTCCAATTTGTGATCAATTGCGTTATAAATAAATCAAAAAGCAATTTCTGGATTCAGTCATGTCTATAAACTCCTAATCTTAATTTGTTTGTCATAACGTTTATTATAATTGCATTAATAACGATTGAAAGCATGTTATACTAATTGTTTGATTGCTGACACAGTCCGCCTAGTTTCGCTTTCTTGGCGTTTGTCCATTTTGATTAGATAATGGTTGTGGCATTTCGATAAAGATTAAGATTTTAAAAAAGAAATACGCCGACGAAAAATTAAGTACATTATGCATACCATATAGACTAGATAATCAAATTTGTCATAGAACTAGCTAGCTGATCGTACAGATAACTAGAAATTTAATTTAGGATATATAAGATTGGTGTATAAATACATCTGCAGGTGGTTAGATAAATAAATAGAAAGCTAGATAAATTAGGTAGATATTTGATTAATAGATACGATTAATCAAAAGTAAGGTCAATAGCTGAAGATAATTCTTAGGTTAATTCAAATTTAGAGGGAAATCTATGTCTGGGCAGACAACAAGTTAAAAAATTAGGCAGAGAAATGCATAGAAAACTTGATAACTGTGTAGCAGCACTAACTAGTATTATGCAGATGAATGAATAGACAAATATTAATCAAATGAGTAAGGACATATGACAAATAAAGTGTGACGATGATAGAGTAGCAGTAAGAGCAAAAGTAAAAGTAGCAGATATAATGAAAAAGTTTAGAGTGATCTAGAGAGAGTAGAGAGAGAGAGAGAGAGAGAGAGAGAGAGAGAGAGAGAGAGTGAGTGAGTGAGTGAGTGAGTGAGACCGTTAGAGAAAGACAGAATGTTAGATGGGTGACAAAGAATAAAAGCCTGCATAGTAAGAGCAAAAGGAAAAGTAGTGATGTAATGAAAAAGTTTAAAGTAATCTAAAGAGAGAGAGAGAGAGAGAGAGAGAGAGGGAGAGAGAGAGTGTGTGAAATTGAAAATTTGAATGGAGTGGTGGGAGAAAGACATACAGAGAATAAGAGTCATCAGAGAGAGCGATGAAAAAAATGGAACAAAAAATTTTAGAAGGGAGAAGATCTATTAAAGAAAGGGGGAGGGAGTGCGGGACAGAATGAGAGCTAGAGGTAGAGAGAGAGCGAGAGAGAGACAGACAGACAGACAGAGAGAGAGAGAGAGAGAGAGAGAGAGAAAGAGAGAGAGAGAGAGAGAGAGTGAGAGTGAGAGAAATAGAAATAGAGAGGGAGTGTGTGAAAGGGAAAATTTGAATGGAGTGGTTGGAGAAAGACATACAGAGAATAAGAGTCATCAGAGAGAGCGATGAAAAAATGGAAGTAAACAAATTTTAGAAGGGAGAAGATCTATTAAAAAAAGGGGGAGGGAGTGCGGGACAGAATGAGAGGTAGAGAGAGAGAGAGAGAGAGAGAGAGAGAGAGAGAGAGAGAGAGAGAGAGAGAGAGATTTTGTGAATGACATACTGAGTTTGTGAGAGAGGCTATAAGTGGTGACTGCGAATGACTGAGGGAGTGAGTACGAGTGGACAAAAGAGCTGAGAAAGTTGAAGTCTTTTTATGGTTGATGAGAAGAAGAAAAAAAAATCAGAATATATTTTATCCTGTCGAGGCTTCATCAAACTGCACAGTATGCAAATGTTTCCGTCATCAAAATTACTCTTTAAACCTAGCAGATGGCAGCTAAACAATCACTCAGAGCTACTCCATGTCGGGTAATTATTTTTGATTTATAGGGTCGTTCGAACGATACTTTGAATAAATCGGGATAGGTCGAAGATTTTACGACATGCCATGTTGATTTTGGGAAACAATGTAATTCTATTTTGTAAAATGTACTTTCTTGAAGGATAAACAGACAAGAAAACAAGGAATAGATACGAACTGGTTTTACCAGGATAAAGGATCTCCATCTTGATTATTTGTAACATTTTTCTTAACTTGCTTCTCTCCATTTTGTTTATTATTAGTTTAACGACCCCGCGTTGCTCGTTTCTTATTAGTATTCTTCTCTTGACGAATGCAAATGGGACCTTGTTTTACATTTTACGACCCCTTTCTCGTTTTATTAGCGCGGGGAGCAAAAGAACTATGGGGTGCGGGGAAAAAACCAAATTAAAACTTTAATTTGATTTATGTCCCGATTGAATTGTCCAGGCGGAATTGTACTGTTGCATCTAAACGCCTAACGTTTATTAATTTTGGATGACACAACTCTCCTTTTATTCGAAAATAATCGATTTTCACAAATTTTAAAAACTACCCTTATACCTGAGATTATCTCGCTCAATAAACGCCATTGTATGGAGCTACTTTATTTTTGAATAGTGCTTTGTTAAAGCACCGAAATTTGAAGGAAGAAAATAGATCCTCCTGCATTGTAATCCGCATTTTAAACGCCTATAAATACGACACGATGCACATCAGCATTAATCAGTATCATTATATTTTTAGAATAATTCTATATGCCCATGTATCGTTTCGAGATATATGTACATAACTGTAAATTTGAGTGATCAGTTTTCGATAATTTTGGTGCATATCCATGAACATTTGTCCATCAGGCGTGTCGTAATTATACATCAAAAGATGGGTGATGATTTGGGTTATAACTAGGGGAAAGGCATACGCCAGTTGTCTTTTTTTTATCATTTTCTTCTGTCTTTCATCACGGTTTTGGCCATCATGGATTTCAGTTTTGTCCTAATCGAGTTCACCAATGGATTTAAACAATGCAGTGTATGTCTGGTTTTCTCTCGCGCCCCAGGATCAATCACAGGAAAAGACCCAAACTACTGGTTCATCACTGCGTAGACTCCAAGACAAAGCCTACTGAACTTATTTGACGTAGACCGCCAATTACAGTTTGACGAAATAAATCTAGTAGTTAATTCAAAGCTCCATCCGGGAATTAATTGGAATTTTTTACATTTTATCTCTGAGTAACCATGAAAGAATCATATCTTTTGCATCTTCTTTTAGAAAGCGAGTCACGTCACATTTACGAGTATTTCAAAGCTGAAAATTCCCGTTGATCTTATTTTGTACGCTCTTGGAAGCGGAGCGTAGCTTTTGCAATGGATAATGGACAGGAATGAATTTAAATTGTCCTGCGGTCAGACCGCAGCTATGCCCGGCTCGCCGGTTTAATACGTTTCTCACTCTCTTTCTATTCTGTTTACAGTTCACGACCCATGGCAATTCGGAGAAGGGGTGCCCCCAAGGCTCGGACTGTTCCATGGTGAGTTTTTGTTCACTTTTTCTAACCTTGCTTTTCCTTTTGTTTCGACCACAGAGGACATTGTCGTGGACGAGGAAAATTACAAATGAGTGTTTCCTATATTCCAAACGATCTAAATAACTATTATAAATGAGTTCTATTATAAACTCTGTAAGGAAGATGATAATATATTATCATTTCAAGGTATTATATAATGATGGTTGTTATCAAGTCTTACCACTTATTCCAATAAGACAGGTTAAAACGGAACTAAAGCACCCCTTGAGGCTCATAAACGAAATAACGTTTAACCTTTCACATCGATAACCTTGTCTTTATTATAACAACAAATAAAATATAAAAAAATGTTATGGTTTTTCTTAAATGACCATGTTTGTGAAGGCAATTTTGGCATTTAGATATTCTTTTCAAATAAAAATTGATGTTGTAGTATTGAATCTTATAAAATGTGACATCACGCATATACATTGTTTTATGTCCTCTCACATTCTTGCGGTCTTCTTCTTCGACCTTTCTTCCTCTCTCATCTCACTTTCTCTAGGAAAGAATGATTCAATGAAGTAGTACGGTTTTTTAAATGAATTTAACTAAATCTATTTATTCTACAATATCGTAGTCTCATTCCATTTCATCTCTCTCTCTCTCTCTCTCTCTCTCTCTCTCTCTCTCCNTTCTTTCTATCTATCTTTCTACGATCAGACTATTTTTTTAACCTCCTCTCTTACCTCTCTCTCTCTCTCTTTCTCTCTCTCTCTCTCTCATTCTCTCTCTTTATCTTTCGTTCTGTCTATCTTTATCCCTTTCTTGTTACCTCACAATTTTTCTTACCTCTCCCTTACTTCCCCTCTTTCTTCCTATAACTCTCTCTTTTTTTCTCTCATTCACTCTCTTTATTTTTTTTAATCTTATTATCTCACAATTTTTCTCACCTCTCTTTTACTTTCCTTCTTTCTTCCTATAACTCTCTTTCTCTCTCTTTCTCTCTTTCTCTTTCTCTCATTCTCTCTCTTTATCTTTCTTTCTATCTATCTTTTTCACTAACATTCCCATTGACTTACTTCCATCGCAGTTGCTTTTTCAACTGCTCACCTCTGCCTACCACTTTTCCCTTTCTTCCTTGTAACACTTAATTGGTACTAAATTCTAAAAGTAAACAAACATTTCCAAAAGAATTAGCTTCCAGCAGAAAAGCTAACAATTCCGAACATGAAAAATGTTGAGTAGCTAAAAAAACGAGGTTCAAACAGATTTTTAAACTAGTTCTTCACAGAAACAAGACGGTTACCCTAGTTCGAACGGTGAGGTGCACGAAGTGGTTGGAGGGACAAAAAAGTAAAAAGAGAATGGACCAATTTTAATTCGTGATGCCGTCGGTGGAATGGCTTTATAATTAAGTCAGTCGACGAGGGGTTCATTAAGGGACAATTTTCTCAGCTCGTCTACAGTCGAGGCAAACATACATAGCGGAGAAAAAAAAATTATCCCCAGCCCTCCTTTTTCACAGGACCAATTTCACTGGCAGGACATTAACAAGTCAGCGTGAAGGGCGATGTTTGAATGTCCGATACAATTAGGGCAGCGTTTTTGTTATTTTGGTAGGGTTTCAAAAACCCTCCGGCGTCAGGAAAAAAGGCAATGGAGTAAATTGTGAAAAACGCCTTTATTATGAACGGACTAGGAAAAATGAAGCCTCCTTTTTAAAACCCTGACCTGCATTTCTTATCACTACTTTGAATATGGAGCCAAAAAAAAATTTAATCTTATTTTAATAAATATATATTTTAAAGTAATAAATTTATCTATGTGTAAAATAGTTTAAAATGCTTTTCCCTCTTTCACGCGATTGGGCAACACTGTGAGCAACACTGCTTCCGGGAAATAAGGCTTTTTGGGGTCAGTCACATAATTTAGTCCGCCTAAGGTTTCCATAGTACTTTATGATGTTTTTGCGTTAAATAAATACTATAAAAACCTATTTAGTATTCATCAAACTAAGTAGGGACTAATTACTTTACCATAACCATCGGGGGGGGGGAACAGTCTCAACTCTGAGGATCTTCGGAAGAGGTCAAAACACAGGTTTTGACCTCTTCCGAATATCCTCTGAAAAGAACTTCTTGTATCCAGCAGGTCGATAATCTATTTTCATCGTTACAGTCTCAACTCTTTACAACTTTACGCACAGATAAATTTATTACTTACTTTGGCGGGTTAACGTTACATGTACAGCTCGACAGAAATATGGGAAAATATTTAGAAATTACATTGTTAGACATAAAAATGGAAACATTTTACAAAAGAACTACAACAATATCTTCAGATCTGGCATATTCGACAGACAGATAAATAGATACATATGAAAATATGATTACAAGTATTATAACATAAATGTATTGTAATGGACGCCTATATCGCTGCAAGGCTATCGATAGCTAGTTATGTAGTTAATTAATAGTACATTTAATAAAAGTATAGGTACTTATAAAAAAATACTAAACTATTCCATACAGTAGCCGTTTGTTTACATATTTTTGTGATGCATGACGTGTTTAGTTATTTTATTTTATAATTATTAATATACAAAATTGAAATTGGTGAGATTTAGTAGCGTGAAATATTTATTTTATATCTGAGTCGTTTGTTTGTAACTCTTTTCCTTTTCGAGGGAATAAAAAGATCCTTTTGATGTAGAGTTTTCTTTTTTAGATCGGCACCATAAAAAGAATATTTTACCCTTTTCTGTTATTAGAGAGGTCTAAAAACGTCTTATTTTCGACTTCTTCGTCCCTGGAACGCCTTGAGGCGAAGCATCTCGCTTTAACCTCTCGTCAAAGAGAAAAGACAAAGAAATCCTACGGGAAAAGGAAACAAGGATCGAAATGCGACCCTGTGTCCCACAGACTCGAAATAAAGCCAGGGAATTTATTCAGGCCAATCTGGCCGGTCGAACGTGAGTCCGATACAAACATTTTCCCAGTCTGGAACAACCATTAGGCGAATTCTCAGTTCTCTTTTCTTCCCTCCTTTGTTAACTCTACATTTTTTTTTTACTTCCACCCTTTTTCTCACTTTTAATAACTGCAGGGAGAATGGCTGTGCCCTTGTTAACCGCCCATTCTGGCCCAACTAAGTGTAACGCCGGCTGGACAAAGGATCGACTGACCGCTGTTTAGCCCTCTGGGCAAAAAGGATTTCGTTTCTGTTCTTTGTCGCCCCTGGACAAAGGGAAGAAAATAAGGATTAACCCTAAGAGGCGGGCCGTTGTCTGGGCAAAACAAACAAAACAGTTCGGTTATGAATTCTATGACCTGGTTCCACCTGGAATGCCAGAAGGACCATTTTTAAAAAGAAAATCGCCATAACAACCACTTTTGGGATTGTAGGGTGGTACACTAGGGTTATAATTTTTAAAAAGGGTAGCCGGATTATTATCCCCTCTGTCAACTACGGGAAAAAGTATGACTTCACTGCCTAATACAAAGTTGCTATTTTCTTTCTTATAATTATTTATCATAAGTTTTCCTTAAGAACAATCTTTGGGCATGCCTAAGTAAAATTTTTATTCGTCATCATAGATTAAATCATTCTGGATTAATAAATAAGCAATGTTATATGGAAATTTCAATTTCTCGCCATCTTCAGAGTTGGGTTCGTGTCGATGCGTAGTCCTTCCATATTTCCAGTCTGGTGAATATGCTCAAAAATAACACCGATGCTCTTTTCACGCGTCTGCCAGACTAAAACGTCGTTCATAGTCAGACTAGAAAGGGATGGTGACGGTAAGTACCCTTGCGGTACTCCGCCAAAATTTGTATAAATGAAAAGCATTTTCAGTTTGAAACGATTGTCATGTAAGGCTACAATAACTAAAAAACCTAACCAAATTAAATGTTCAGTATATACCTGAAAATCTCTCTATGCAGTAAGATTAGTAGTAGAAATTTCGCCAAATAAGGAAAATATTTTAATTATTTAGATGTCCTATTATCCCTCATTAGGTTTAATGTAGTTAGTGGAATTACCTGTTTTTATTTGTAAACTAGAAATTTTATTGATGAATACTAAGAAGTACCCTTGTGATACTCCCATCCCAGTGGTAATAAATTTTTGTAAAAAATTATAAGTTTGAAGGAGTGTCGTATAAAGCAACAAGTAGGAACATAAATTACAAAAATTGAATATTTTTTATATACCCCCACAGTATGTTACTGTACGTAATAGGATGAATATTTACCCTTGGGAACCTCCCGGACAACTTTTAAATTATCAGTCTATTAATAAAGGAGACGTCTTATTTTGGTTCATTAGCATAAAACTATTTAGTTTAATTAAAAATCTGTTTGTTTTTGTGCGTGTTAGCTAGAATTGTAAGCGCCACAAACTAAGCACTAGTAGAGTTATTTACCCTTGGGCAACATCCATAAAATTTGTTCCTTCGCAAGTAATATTCAGGAACTGTAACGATGAACTAGATTATCGACCTGCTGGATACAAGAAGTCTTTTCAGAGGATCTTCGGAAGAGGTCAAAACAGAGGTTTTGACCTCTTCCGAAGATCTTCTGAAAAGACTTCTTATATTCAGGAACTTTTGAACTAGTGAAAATCTGAAAAATACCCGATTTGCTTAGCGAATATGGCGAAGGAAAACTTGTCAAGTAGGAGTAGTACTTTCTAGTTCCCTTGAGTAAACTCGGCCGAAAATTCTGTTAACCTCCTATGGTTTTGACTGTACAATCTTCGCATGATTTGAAGTCCTTCATTTATTTTGGGTCCACTCCACAAATACTTTAATTTGAGGTTGGATTACCTTTCAAGTTTGTGGTTTTACCTGGATTCTGGATCATTTGGGCTTTGTTAACTGGGCATCGTTTTCTTACGCACAACGATGGCATAAGGTGCCATTAGTGCCTTGATCGTACTGGTGGTTTTATTTCTTCCTCATTCGTACTTCCCAAAGCACTTTCTTCAGCGGAGAGGTGTGACATGTAGTGTCAGTCAAAAACTTACCATATTTCCCCGGAAATTATGTATATTTCCTCTTTGTAACTGTTATTCATGTGGTGTTATAAAGAACACTTTTATATCGTATAAATCTCATTGACCGCTTCGTCCAAAGAGTCAGGGTTAAATTCGTCCTCAGTCCGTCCGAGAGCTTCGTTTTAACTGTTGCTCTGTTTGGAAACACTGGCACAGAGACAGGGGAGCAGCTCCTGTCATCGCATTGTCCCGGCCCATTGTACGCCGACAACATCTGCCCCCGATATATCACCGGAGATATTTATTTCGTCCCATTCACCCCCTGGACACAAATGAACGCCCGTTAAGCCCTGACCGGCTATGTATTAAAACTAGGAGTTCGAAGTTGAACACTTGGCCCAGAGGTTTTAATCCAATTGGATCTTTGTTTTTAAAACCATATTGAAGTCATTTTTCTTCGAACGTAGTGTGTCATGCTTGTTGAGATTTTCAATAGATGGCAAAGAGCCATAACGAATCCGACACGAAGGAACCAAGCGAATCTGGGCTAACCGCAATGAAAAGTTGTTCTTCGTAACCGATATTAACACAATTTTGTAGTTGCACAATCTTTGACAGATTATGTTGGGTTCTTTTGAGCATCTAGAACCGTAGAAAGCAAACTAATTTGTAATACACAATCTCCGAAGGGAAAGGTTGGTTTTTGGAATCTGCAGGAACTTTTAGTAACGTTGGTTTGTTTCTCGTCAGCAATTAACAACCACTTGAAAACGGTGCAATACAAAATCCTTGACCGTCTAACCGCTGGACCTTGTTCATAGACGATATGATTAGCCGTATGAGTGATGACTCCGAGACGTTGATTGGAAATGGAAGGGTGGCAGGGTGGAAAAAAAACTTTTCTAGGATTTTCTGTCAGCTGTCAGTCGAGCTAATGGGCCCGAGTAGTCGGCCTGTAAATTGAATGTTTTCCCATAAATTATTCATAGGGTTCTGCGGTCTTTACACAGGGCCGGCGCTATTAAATTCGTCGTTGTTCCCTTTTGGAATTTTTCCCCGTCGGCGGGAAAGGGCGGACGGTTGCCCTAGTAACGGCCTTTTCGACAAAGGGCACGAAGAGGCATGGCAATTGGCGGCTTGTCGAATTTACAACGGGATTGATCATCTCGTTGTATAAATTTTCAAACGGGTCTGGCGTATTCGACCTAAACTTGAAGACCGGAGGTCCGACATGATGTTGTTGACTAAGAAAATTCACAACGATTTACCTTCCGGCTACCCGTACGCTTCCTTCAGGTAAAGGCAACTTTGCCACAATCAAATATTACATATCATTAACATCAGTTTAAGGCAGTATAAAAAAAGTAATGTTTGGACATAAGATCTTGACGATACTTCAGAACATGACTTATGGCTACTATTTGAACAATTTCTGGGATCGGAGTAAATTCCACATGCCAATGGCACATTTTGCATGAACTTTGTCATGTTTCGAAAATAGTAAAACTGTACGACGAGACTAATGATTGTTAAGGTACTGAGCGACGTGCTTTATCGTTTTCTTCCATTCACTTTTTTTAATATTTTCTCTGTCGAGCTTTCTGTCCCATCTCTCAGTTCTACCTTCCACTTTTTGCTCTCTCTCTCTCTCTCTCCCTCTCCCTCTCACTCTCTCTATCTCTCTCTACCTCCCTCTCCCCCTTATCTCTCTCTCACCACTCTCTCACTCTCTCTCTATCTCTCTCTCTCCCTCTCACCACTCTCTCTCACTCTTTCTCTCTCTCGCTCTCTCTCTTTTTCTCTCTTTCTCTCTCTCTCTCTCTTTCTCTACCCCTCTATCCTTTCCTCTCCTTTTCTCTTCTCTCTCTCACACTCTCTCCCGTTCTATCGTTCCTCTAACTCTTTTTTTTTATCATACTAATTTAATACATAAGTAGTTGTAATGTGTACTCTTATACGTATGAATTTCTCTCTTGAACGCTTTTTGCCGGCCATTTTCAGAGTATTTCAAACATTACAAACTGGGCCAACAACTGTTTCAACATCCTTTCGGATCTGAGGGGACGAGGACATCAAGGATCGAGGTCAATGAAATGCACATCTTCTGAACAATGAAAGCGCAGTTTCAACTCTTTATCCGTCCCGAACGAACCTGTTTGTAAACGACTCGTAAATAAAGGAAGTAGAATGAGGAAGAAAAAAACGAAGACGTCGGTTTCAAATTACAAAGATCGGTTCTGTCATCATAGCCTGAAGTTCTAGATCAAACACCCTTGAAAATGAACTGAACACTGATTTTGAACGGTTCACGATGAAAAGGCCGGTTTCGAAGACAAACGCGGCCTTTCATAATAACCAAATTGTTGAAGTTCACTACTGTTGGTAACTAATGAGAAAATTACCGAATGGTGAGTTGCGTTATTTACATCTGACTTTGGCTTCTTGCGAAGAATCCGGATGAACAACGAACACAAGACCAAATCGTTTTCTATCTTTTTTTTTTTTTTTTGATAGCTCTTTTATGATTAAGATCACACTCTCGCTTGAAATAGATCGAAAGGAACCGGTTTCTAATACGTAACGCTAATTTAAACATTACAGCCTTAATGAAATCAAACTCGATACGGACAGGCTGCTTGATTTTTCCGATAAGGCCGGAACTTTAAACAATTGTTCAATTTTAAGTTCCATCATATGTTAATTATACCGTAGCAAACGCCGTGAACAAACAGCCCCTCTTTTTTCCCCGCCCCACGCCCGTTTTCTCAACGGGGAACAATAAAACAAACAGCAGGTGTAAAAGATAAATCATCCAGGTCATCGAGTAGGCCGATTGTCTTTAAATTCATAACCGGGTGAAAGGTCGGAGTGAAAAGGGTTGACATGACGTCCGTCAGGTGTTTATATATATTTTTTTATAGACCATGGCCAATGGATTTTACTCACTTCTTGATAAAAGGGTGCTCGCTACCTACAAATTGGGGTCCTTGTTAAACTTTCGTTGATACAATATTTACTGCAGAAAGGTTGGTATTGAACGCAAGTAATTTGCACTTATAAGGTCAAACCTTTTTATAGCCTTATTATAAGGTCATTTTTAAGCCTGCACATGATTTTTTCTGCCGTTCTTTTTTTGTAGGTTTTTGAGATTTTTGACAATTTTATTTGCGGCAAAAAGGTTTAGCAGATGCCATCAAATTTTCTATTGCTTTTTTTTATAGTCTTTCTCGTTGCTCTTTTGCCCAGTATGCCTTGGTATCAAAACAAGTATGTTTGCCCCAATATTTGACAGAGTCGAAATGCAGCCTCAAACTGCTCAAGACTTCACCGAGGAAGTTGCCTAAAATCCCGCCGGGCTGTCCGAATTGATTTCCATCCTTTGATCTGCGAGTCCGTGAACACATTCGGTTCATTTACACCGTTCCTCACTGAAGGTGGCGCAAAGCCGATTCGCGATTCCGCTCGTAAACCGATTGTCTGATGGATATATGCATTTGTGTATTTCTATTTTCATTTCATCGGCTCCCCTTCCCTGTACGTCCTGGTACTCGAACAACGGTAATTTTGTTGTTTTCCTCTATATCTGACTTGATTCTGCCCCAAACGGCCTGGGACGTTACTTCTTACCTTTTGATCCCCCTGGTTCAGTAGGCATCACCTCCCTCCTCATACCCATGTCTAACCATCCACAATCTTATTAAAGTTCCTCTCGATGCTTTACTTAGACCTTTTTTTGTTGGAGTAAGTTTACAAAGCTAGCTCCATAGTAGTAGTTAGTCATATGTAGCGGTTACAAACATTCATGCTTGTTTGAACGTAAAATTTAAAATCGATTGTTTTATATCGTATAATGAATTCAATGTTTGAGATTTAAGGTTAATTCATAATGACGAGATACGTTTTATAGAAAGTGTAAAGCGAAGGCAGATGGCATTACGTGTGTGGTTTACGAGGTAACGACCTGTTGTCAGCAGTTTGTCCTTAGAGGCGAAAAGCAGTGACAGCGAGAACAGGCGGACCTGGGTCTCGACCCACAGTAAACTCCATAAAAGGCCTCTTTCTTTCTTTACTATATGAATGAATAAACGGAGGTTGTTTATGACAGGTGACAATAAAAAATATTGTTTCATGACCGGTTGAGTAATTTCTCAAAAGGTGATATCCTTTTTTTTTATCCTGTGAATACACAAAGCGTACAATTTAATTCCCACCTAACACGTCGTAACCCGTTTGAAATTATCCTAATCCTCTTTTTTGGTCCGGGTTTTATGCTTTGTTGACTTTTCGAAGGCTAAGCCGGGCCAAGTCGGCCGTGGCTCGTAAAAATAAAAATTTCAAAACTTTTTCATCCTGACCGGTCTCATCCTTTCGGCCTTATTGCTGCCACGGCGGATTAGCATGGGAACATGCCTTGCATATGGATTATCCGTCGTGTTTAGGCTTTCCCGCGCTTCCATACTTGCGATTTGAATTCAAACCGTACCGGTTTATTAACACGGCCGAAGATCTTTAATCCTTTCAAGTAGGCTAACAAGCATATGCTTCATAAAATTCGTAACGAGCCGTAATACGAGCACAATATAATTGCCCTTCCTGCTGTAAGTCTGTGCTTTGAATTCAAATTATTTCAATGACCTTAACGGCGAAACCGCTGCCTGGGGAAATGCCTTTCCTTTCAAAAGCACGTACGGACGATTTTTCTTTTTAAACACCACTTATGTACAGTGCAATTTTTCATCGTTTTTACGACTTGGTTCATTTGAATGTGTTGAGATCGCAGGAAAAAAAACCTTTACAAGGCAAAAAAATGATAGGAGAGTGAAATTTTAAACTTGAGGAGATGAAACCATTAAGAATCATCTGAGACAACATCGATGAGCGACCAGCCCTACTTCTTTTAAAAATATAATATACGTAATAAAATTAAGTAAAAAACAAATTACCAACAGATCTTAATGAATAAATAAAAGTATGCTCTTAATGTGTGAGTCCGTAAAAACAATACCCATTTTGGACGATCCAACATTAAATGGACGCTAAACCACAAAGGATATACCATAATTAAAAATAAAGAAACAAAATGTTGTATTGACCCCAAACAATGTCAGTCGATGAGATCATAGTAAAAAATAAGGTGAAAATCCCAATAGTTTTTTTATGGTTAATAATTTTTATTTGAGACCAATTTTGGACAGTCTAAAGTTTCTACTGATGTTAGATAATGAAAGGAAGTACCCCAATCCAAAAAATTCCTGATGTCCCTGCAATTACTTCTAGATTTTCCATGTTGACTGCCTTGTATCGTTTAATTTTTTATTGACCTGATCAATTGAAGCTATGTAGACTAAGAAAACATATATCCATAATTTGGAGACATTTTCTACTGGGACTAATGTCCCATTTACGAGTGTAATTTGTTAATGCATAATTTTTCATAAATCATACCAATATTGGGAAATCCAAATTAATTATATTTTTATCAGATTAATTTTACTTTTTTCATCTCAACCAAGAACTTATAAAAAAGTATAATTAATTGAAATAATTAGATGTAATGTAGATTTTGTCAATCCAACTTTTCTTTTAGATTACACAGATTTCAGTTATAAAATTTATGTGAAAAATTAGACCAATTTTGGACAATTCTTCTTCATTTTTAAAGATAGCAAAGAAAGAAGAATACTACGAAATGAAATGGATGGTAAAGGGAACATTAAACTTCTGAGTAAGGTTTACATGGTTATCATTAGGCCATTAGAGCAATCGTGTCATTTTACAAAACATTTTTATTTTTATCTCTAGGAACTGATTAGAAGCACTTGAAGCATAATACATTCGACGACTTCAGACCTCAATAGAGCCCATAAAAACGTACATTAACTATGCAGAAAGAAAATAGACAGTAGGTCATTACCCGTCTAGTGTGATCGGTTGGTAATGAGACATATTAGGCCCATTTTTTGCTATGCTTCTTTCTATTTTGGCAATGCAAAGAAAGAAGAATCATACGAAATTAACATATTATGAATATTTAGGATGTTATAGAATTAACTACAATTTTGGAGTATTCATATTTCTTCTGAAACTGAATAAAGGATGATGCAACTGTGTTGGCAGCGGTTTGGAACAGGATTTCATGACTTCATTAGGCGGAAGAACGGTGCCCTCTCGAGCGTTAAAAATTAGAAAACTCGCGATCCCAGAAGGATAACCGTTCCGGCCCTAGGTACCTACCGTAACGTCTTAATCACGCGATGGTTTCATACCGTTGGACGTCCACGACGACGGATTCTGGAATGTCGGCGATATTGTTCATATTAGGGCTAAGTGTGCGTGCAAGGGCGATGGTACCGGCTATAAATCCCGGGCCCGGTATGATTTACGGTCGGCCCTTCCTGCACGGCCGCCTTCCACTCCGGCCCGTGCTCCGCCAACTACCTGGCCCTGTCACCGCCGGCTCCTCGGATGGGAAAAGGGCCGTAATTCTTATTCGAAGCCCGGCCAATTTGTTACCCAGGTCTCCTTGTAAATCAAATTGTATGGAAACACTACAATGGCCCGGGTTTAAACTGTTTTCGGGCGTCCCCTGTTTTGGACTTTTGAGGTAAATTACTCCTTTCTGGGTAACCGTGGCTGGGAATCAGTTTCAAGAAAGGACATTTTACATGATTTACAATCGGTATTGCAAATCATACTTGAGCAAGAGCACTTTAGCAATACTAATAATAATAAAAGCCTTTTATATCATCGAGTACCACTGTTAATATTCTAAGCATATCATTAGAGACTTTCAATAAAAAACAGTTAAAATTCTCTTCCGCTTTTCCACTTTCACTTACGGAAACTAAAGTTTTAAATTGAGAGTTTTTCTCTCTCGCAAAAATGTTACAATTTCCAACAAAGTAGAACTAGTAAGCCTTTAAAATCAACATAATACATATTAATCCATTTATGTTTAGTGGTTTAATTAACCAAATTACTCATTCCAATTAATTATTATTCTTTTTATGTAAGATTCGTTGACATTAAAAAGTTATCACGAGCGGGATTCGAACCCACGACCTTCGGCTAACCGTAAAAACACAACACCAATTTTGGACAATCCAACATGAAATGGATGGTAAAGTACGAAGGACATACCATAATTAAAAAGAAAGACAATGAAAAATTAATCAGCGAAAAATCAACTCAACTATGACCAATTTGGGCAGTCCAATCTATTGACCCCAAACAATGTCAATCTATGAGATCATAGTAAAAAAATATGATGAAAATCACACTAGATTTTATTATGGATAATAATTTTTAATTGAGACCTGTTTTGGGCATTCTAGATAATGGAAGGAAGTACGCTATTAGAAATACATCCTGATGTCCCTGCAATTGGGTGAAAGTACATCTACCGTTTTCATGTTGACTAACTTGTATCATTCAATTTTTTATTGGCAGCAATCCATTGAAGATATGTAGGCTAATAAAACAACATATCTATAATTTGGTGATGTTTCTGATAGGGTTAATGTAGCATTTAAAAATGTTACAATTTCCAACAAAGTCGAACTAATAGACCATTAAAATCAACAAAGTACATTTTTATAATTCATTTATATTTAGTGGTATAATTGACCAAATTATTTTTTTTTAATGTAAGGTCTTGCCGTACATAAAAAGACTAATTAATTGAAATAGTACTTATTTCATCATGGATATCGTGTACGTTTCTTGTTGTTACGAGAATCGTAGAATCCTTCAAACCTAGTTTTCAAATAAAAACACCGGCCTAGATTTGAAAAAAGAATATTGATTTATTAAAGCCGCGCCATAGCTGGTAAATCATGATTTTAACGACTGGTCCTGTAGAACGGCCAGTGGTTTATTACAGCCAATAACTATAGGGCCACTAATTTACGAACCAAACAGGTCAACTCGTTTTTGAACTACTCATGCAACGACAAGTGTTCATGTTTGATTTATTTATTAATATGTAATATATGGGTTGTTAGAAAGAAAAGAACGTTGACACCATATTATAGACTATCTGCTCATTTTTTCTAATAGACATTTTAAAAATCATATCTTTCATACTTTTCACTTTTTTCATTTACCCGTCTCTCTCTCTCTCTCTCTCTCTCTCTCTCTCTCTCTCTCTCTCTCTTTCCCTCCCTTCCACTCTCTCTTACGGTAAGGGGTCTCTTTCCCTATTTCTTTTTCTCTTTCTATCTATATCTCTTTTTTTCTCTCTTTATCTCTTTCTAACTATCTACCAATATGTATTTAAATTTAAAATACAAATATATATTTAATTATTGTGACAAAAATCTCATATACTAGTTGTTTTCTCTGTGTTTTTGTTCATCTATGTATTTTTCACTGTTCGGTTGTGTTGCTTTCGTTCAGTTGATTTCTCTCTCCCTCTCTCTCTCTCTCTCTCTCTCTCTCTCTCTCTCTCTCTTTTCTCTCTCTCTCTCTCTCTCTCTCTCTCTCTCTCTCTCTCTCTCTTAGTTTAACTCTTTCATTATTTCTTTTTCTCTTTCTATCTGTATCTCTTTCTTTCTCGCTTTATCTCTTTCTATCTATCAACCAATCTGTATTTAAATGTAAAATATAAATATATATTCAATTATTTTACTTTTTTTTTTCTCTTTTTTTTCGTTCAAAAAAATCACACATACTAATTGTTTTCTCTTTGTTTTTTCCATCTATGTATTTTTTACTGTTTGGTTGTTTTGCTTTCGTTCATTGATTTCTCTCTCACTCACACTCTCTCTCTCTCTCTCTCTCTCTCTCATCTCCCTCTCTGTCTCTTTTGCTTTTTGAGTCACTTTTATTCTCTCTCTTTATCTGACTCCATTATTTTGTTGACTGTTTTAATCACTATTTACCCTAACACGTTTCAGTTGTATGTTCAGATATTTTCTACGTATTTATTTGACTCTTTCTCTTGAAGCTCTTTTCTCTACCCTCCACTTAAATAACGAAGCCATTAATCTTAAGCGATCGGTCGACTGCGCCCGACTAATTCAATAAAAGCTGCATCTGCCTTTGCTGTTGCCCGCGGGCAGACGGTTGACGTTAAATTAAATAAAAAGCCGTGGCTGTTAACAGGCCATTAGCCCGAGCCCCGGCTTTCATTAGACTCGGATCCCAATTGTGTCCCGGCTGGGGTGGCGGCGGCAATAAACGACGGGGACTGTCATAAAGACTAGTTTATGTCTAATGAAAAACTTCTCTCCGGCTCCTGTGCTTAATCTAATTTTCGCCCTGGGCTGTTGCAGGGCAAAAAACCGCTCCGGGGGCATTATTCAGCGTCATTTCCCATGGGCGCCCGTTACGCGGATTTTGTATATTCTCACCCTACCCCCTGATAAGTTTTAATAGGATTGATAAGGGAGGGGGTGCCGGAGTTAAATGATGTTGGGATGAGTTATAACCCTAGACAACAAATTCAAGTTGACTTAATCTCAACGAAATATACAACAGCCCGCGCCAGCCCTACCGGTGCCCGTTATGCGCAATCATTGAACTGTAAACCGTACAAAATATACAAAAGACTCACTCGATCTGCCCCGTCGGGGTATGTCAAATAACGTGGAAACAATTCTATTTGATAGGCTAACAAATAAATACTGTGGAAAATTGTGTACGACGGGTATCAAAGGAATAAGGGGCAAGAGAAAAAAAAATTCTCCGGTCTAAATCTGCCATCTTCAGGCGCTAAAACATTTAATTAACTTTATATTCCGATTTGATTAAATTTACCCCTTACGCATGCGCCTTGAACCTTTTACGTTCATTACTTCCTACTTTTCACGGACAATTAATCTTTTCGAGAACAAAGGGCGTTTTCTTTGAAATGTGTTAGAAATTCGTTAAAATTGAGCTGAGCCAACCGTCACCACCACCCCCGGAGATATAAAAAGAGCCCTTTTTTTCTTTTTCTAGAATCTGGTATTTGGATTTGTATAGGCTCAAATCCAATCTGCACATGTACATACACATGTGACGAGTTAAGCCTACTAGCTTCTCGTAGTCCACCGGCAGTTCCAGCTTCTACTAGCTTTTTTAATTTACAATAAATTGCCGGCACAGTCGAGAATCCCCCCCCGGGGTTGGCAGTCCGGGGGCAGACCTCAGTCTTATCTGTCCAGCCACCGAGGTTGGGCTCGGATGCCGTCAACATCCAGGTCAATTCAACACCCGACGCACGCAGTTCCTTACCCATCCATACTCACTTTCATTCTTAAATGGATTCATTCCTATCTGCATTCCATCATTCATTCAATTAGGGTAATGGAGTTCTCGATATTCCTCCATCACCCTGTACGTACATTATACAACTAACGTAATTGTGGGTCGATGGGTTACTCGATATTCCACCATCGGCCCCCTCACATAACACTTCACGCTAAATCCATTCACTCTCAACACAACCTTTACCCATATTTTTCAACTGACCTAATTGAGGATCGATAGGGTACTCTATATTCCCCCATCGGCCCTCTCACATCACACATTCACGCTAATAAATACATTCACTCTCTACGCAAGCTAGGGATATATGCTCAAAACAAATAAATAGGGATATTTGTAATTTATTCTTATTCTATTAATTGTAATTTAATAAACCGATATATTCTTGTGAATTGGATAAAACAAATTAGAAAAAAAATGGTGCATGCCATTTTGTAATAACGGATTTACTTAAGAAAAGTAAACATGAAGATTTCTCATTTTGTAAGTCAACACCTTTTTCTCGTATTTTCGTCATTTTAATCCAGTTGAATATTCTTTAACCATGGAAAGACACCATCTTGAACCAGAAGTTCACTATATTATTGTGAGAAAGAGTCATGGACGTCACCGATCCACACAATGTGGATATCGCAGATGCAGTTGGCGTTTCTCATTCCTGTACAGTGATAGCATAAGATACTTATATACAAACGACCAAACTACAGGTTAATTATTAACTTCGATCGCATATCAAAAATTTAAAAAAGACCAAAAGTTAGTAGGACGCAAACTGACTTAATTTCATTACGCAAACATACATAGAAGTATATGTATAGGCGCGGAGAGAGAAATATTAAAAAAATAGTGAAAATTTTACATATGTAGATAAATAGACTGATAGACAGGTAGCGAAAAAATTAAAAGGGAGAAAATGAGCGAGGGAGTGTGCGACACATATATTGACAGACAGACAAGACATAAAAATAGAAAGAAAAACGATGGACAGAGTGACTCGGTGTATGATAGAAAGATAGATAAATAGATAGATAGATAGAGTGAGAGAGAGAGAGGGTGAGAGGGAGGGAGATTGACAGACAGACATAGAGATAGAAAAAAAACGATAGAGAGTGAGTGAGTGAGAAAGTGAGTGATTGATTGATCGTTTGAGGCGTGAGAGAAAGAGAGAGAGTGAGTGTGATAGATAGATGGATATGGAGAGAGAGAGAGAGAGAGAGAGTGAGAGAGAGAAAGTGAGAGAGAGAAAGAAAGAGAGGGTGAAATACGGGCAGCAAAGGAAAAAAAGGAAAAAATAGAACAATTTTTCAAAGAGGCAGAGAGGGACAGATATAGAAAATAAATTTAAATCTACATATGTAAATAAATAGATAGAGAAAAAGGAAAATGGATTGTGAGCCAGAGAAAAAGGTAGAACATTCCATAATTATATTTTTATCATCAAATATCCAACAAAAAACGAGAACACGATCGTTCAATGTTGGTCCGTTGGTGCTCGCAATCATTTTCCCTAAAATCAAAAGATAAACGTCTAAACAAAAGACACTCGAGGAACTTTTAAACAATATAAACTATGTTTCCTTAGATCGTAATAATATGATTGATGATACGTTGAAGGGCATGATTTAATATTTAAAAGAAAATAGAATTCCGTTATTTTTACCCTGCAAGAAACCGTATTTCCATAGATAAATAGTGCTTTTAATTATATAAGCGTTTAATTAAGCTGTGTAACGCTTCTCACGGTCCGGCGAGTCCTCTCGTGCTTCCCGAGCCCTTCTTTCCGGTTTTATTTCAACAACAAAATTGGTTCACGTTTTGTAAATTATCGTTCTACTCGCAGATTTACAAATCTGTATTTAAAATCTGTGAATTGAACCATCATTTACAAAATGTGAATCTAAATACTCACCCCAGCCTCATCATTTCAACAAAATTGTTTTCTTGTCAATATAAAAATTTTTGTGGTTTAATTTAAAAATTTAATAAAATCAAGAAGACCTGTGGCGATCAGAGGAAGAGGAAAGTCACGAGGATGGCATATTGATAAAATGTTTGATTAAAAAATAAACGTCTCCGCCTTTTTCGAATAACGCGCAATTTTTTTCTTCTAGGGTGTGATTAATAATGTAAATTCAAATACATTAGAACAGCCACTTTTATTTCAGAACGGAGGACAAAGTGGGTAATTTCTAGTATTGCAAATTGTCCCACCCAATGAAAAAGACAACTGTGAAAGGGCAATTTTTTTTTATTTCCCCCCCCCCAGCAGTATAATCTTTCCAAAGGGTTAAGCCGCAACGGCAACGACGAGGGGCCCTGGTGTAAAATTAATATTTGACAAAATAAATTCCTTGTATATTCACTTTGATCACGAGGGCGATGAGCACAAGAGAGATTTTTTACCCGGGTATCCAGCCGTAAAACCCTTTATTGGATAATATAACACAGTTACAACAGCCCGGGGATAAACATTTACAATCAATTGTGTCAACAATCATATTTAACACCACAGCAATATTGTTAAAATAAAACTGTCTCACGCTCTCCGCTCCCTCCCTCATCTCTCTCACTTTCTCTCCCTCTCTCTCTCTCTCTTTCTCTTTCTCTTTCTCTCTCTGCAGTGAGAAAGAAAGACAGAAAGAGGACTTGGGGGAGTGATAAAATTACCAATAACAACATATAGTTAGGGAATATTTGAGTAGGTAAAGTGGGAAATTGATACATAAATACCAGTAGATAAATACATGATAAAGAGAAAGAGGGAGAGAGAAAGTGAGAGAGAGTAAAAGAATGCGCGACAGAGAATGAGAGAGAAACAAGCAGAGAGTGTGAGAGACATGGAGAAAAAGATTGGCAGAGAAAGAGAGAGATAAAAGAGATATGAAAGAAAGAAAGACACAAAAAAAGAAAGAGCTAGAGAGAGTGAGAGGGAGTGAAAGAGTCAGAGTGACAGTGACAGAGAGCGAGAAAAAGGGAAAAGGCTGACAGAGATTGATTTCCGTTTTATTTATATATCACTCAAGATTTGATCTCAGGACCATTCTTACATCGAGAGATAGATAGATAGAGAGCGAGAGAGAGAGAGAGAGAGAGAGAGAGAGAGAGAGAGAGAGAGACAACGATTAAATTAATAATTTTTGTCAATTAAATTAATATTAATCAATTAAATTAAATTGTTGATAATTTTAAAATCATTGGTCGATATTGGTGGCCCGTTTTTGATAAGAACAAGTGCTTACTAATGAAAAAAACTAAAAAGTTATTACGTAGCCTTTGATTTTTTTAGCAAATTTATAATTTTGGTTGTACCTACTTTCTTTACTTGATAGCCTGTTTTGGACAAAATTCACCCTAAACCTTTTTGAATATAAAAAAAAAAATTATTTACCAAGGAATTTCTTTCATATTTGCCTTAACCCACCTTCGAGATTCCTTCGTACAAGTTGACATCGGAGGATTAAAAGCAATATGACGAGGATTAGATGTAAATTACAACTAACCATCTACAATAATGGAGTGCCCCCGGACTAGTACACCCTGCCTTAGGACTGTCAACATAAGGCTTAAATCTATGCTAATCGTGATTGATTTATTCTAGGATGGAGGTCAGTCGATTATCAATTTTTCCGCCTTTTTTAGTAAGGTTTCCCCGTTTTGGGCAGAAAATTGAAGTCTCGATCCAATAATAGTATTTAACATGATGATAGACGTTAAATTCTTCTTTCATAGGGTGTAAAGGGCATCGGGATTTTTTTTATTATTTGAGTTATCATCTGGAAAAATCGTTTATAAATATCTCCAAGCTCAATCTCGTTTAACTTCCTTAGAAAAAAAAAGATATTTTATAGAATAATTAATACCTGTAAGTAATATTAAAAATCGATATATTAAAGCTAAAAGGCCGATTGTCTTCATAAATATTTTAATTGAGACAGAAATACACTGGCCCATTTAAATATTAAAATAATCCCTGGCCTCTTCATGAAAAATTCATACCAGTGTTTACAAATTAAATTTATATAAACAATTAAAATGTCAACATTAATAACGGAGGGAGAAAAGCGCAAATAAACCCAACAATAATATGATACTCGATATCTATCGACTAATTTTTGACAAATAAACAAATAAATTAGTTATAATTAATTAAAAATTTATTAAATTATATTAGCCTGATCGCTTATCCAGAAAAAGATAAGTTCTTCAATCAGATGGCTGCAGTTATGTACATACAGACGGAAAAGTAGAGAGATAAGAGTCGAAAGGTAGACAGAAAAAAGAAACAGAATTAAAAAGAGTGAGTGAGTGAGTGAGAGAGTAGGAGAGAGACTTGAATTTGAACTGAACATTTTAAAGTTCGCAAAATTACAGCTCATGGACCTTTCTTACATTAACCGAGCATTCGTACGTACAAATAAAGTATACATGATTCAAAATAGAAAACACGTAATACATTTTTATACTGCCTACATATATTTTGAAATTGACGTTGTACAGAGTACGATTGAACGAAATCTAGTGAGAGAAAAGCTTTTAGATGTTTCTTATAAACATTATGCTCAGACTGATTTTATTTCATCGGGTAAATTATTGTAAAGTTTTATAGATTTAGGAAAGAATGAATTATAAAAACAGTGTGTCCGACTCAACGGCATGTTAAATACAACGAGAGAGAGAGAGAGAGAGAGAGAGAGAGAGAGAGAGAGGACGAGAGAGAGAGAGAGAGAGTGAGAGAGAGAGAGAGAAAGAGTGAGGGAGAGAGGGGGGAGATAGAGATAGATAGATAGAGAGGGAGAGGGAGAGAGAGAGAGAGAGAGAGAGAGAGAGAGAGAGAGAGAGAGAGGGAGATAGAGAGAGGAGACAGTGAGAGTAAGAGAAAGAGAGAGAAACATAATTCATGAAAGAAAAACGAAACAAGGTGGAAATTGTAAAGTAAAACATAGAAAGACCCAAACAAAAAAATAAAAATAAGTTAACATATTTAAACAACAGCACACTACAAAAACATGTACACATGTACATATAGTGTGTGTGTGTGTGTGTGTGTGTGTCTGTGTGTGTGTGTGTAAAGCAAACATGTTTCTGTCATGTGTGTATAAGTTATACACAATATGTCATAGATGATGCAAAAAAAAAAATGAAAGTTTAGAAACTAATATCATTATGGAGGATACATTGTACTATTGATTATTTGGTGATCGTAAGGCGCGGTCTGGTGTGACGTAGGTTTTAGAAAAGCATTTTCTTTATAATGCCAACGTTTAGATTTTTATTGAGATCATATTCAGGGCTGAAAGAAGGGTTTGTTTTCCGTGTAGATGTGTCATTCTTGTGTGTCGTGCTGAGAATGACACATCTACACGGAAAGCAAACACTTTGAGCACTGAAGGTGATCTCGATAAAGATCGAAACGTCTTACGCCGAGAATTTGCCGGCTTCGCTCCGTGGAGACGGGCGGGGTTACTTAATGAATTAAGAATAATGAACTTAATATTAAATTTTAAAAAAAATGGGCGCCACGCTGTTTATATACACGGAAACAGCGAACCGTAAAGAAAAAAAAGAACAGAAAATAAAACAAAGAAAATTCAATAACAGTAAAATTAACAAAACAAAGAACACAATATTTACATAAGGAAACAAAAAAACACATTTATTCCAATGGAAACTAAAATATTAAACATAGATTAATCTTAATTCTCTACGGGTAACATTTTAACAAACTTACACACTAAATGAGCCTAAATTATCATAAAAACTAAATAAACATTCCTTAAAAACTAAACTTTCTTGGGAACCAGTGTCCAGATATGCTTCTTTTCCAGGCGATTGAAAATCCCCCCTTCTAGGAATGTGGAGCACCTTCTGTGAAGTTGAGTGGGTCCGCGATCGCCTTCGTTGATCAAAGAATCGATGATTTTCTTTGTTCCGGCCAGGACGTAGGGATATCCGTCTCGACGCACACTGTCCTCTCCTTTTTTCACTCCTCTACTCTCTCATAAGCCTATCCTAGGCCGTCTTAATTTTGATTAACCCACCGCCAATTTTAGTTTAGGTGGCATTACAATTCAGGAGGCATCCCTGGCCAAACAACAACGATACACTTATATTATGTTACGTTCGTCGAACGTAACAACGTTGGCATGATAAAGAAAATGTTTTTCTTAAACCTACGTCACACCAGACCGAATCTCACGATCTCCAAATAATCATTGGCTAACGGTTACTAAACACCACACATTGTACTATTGATACAGTATGGAATATTGTAAATAAACGATATGGAATATTATAATAATTCTTGGTTTTAACCTTTTAGGTTTGACGTTTACATAATTTTCACTTGAAACTAGGGTTTATTTCATATTGAAAAAGCAAAATAACCAAAGGATTCTCTTCGAGACAACTGCTTCGAATCGATCCATCCTGGAGGAAATGTCACGACCTTAGTAATTTGTATTCGGTCACTCCTCCATCAAAGTTGGGCCGGATCCGTCGTTCCTAACGAGCGAGGAGTATGCCAGCTTTAATTGTTTCAAATTGCCTATCGGTTTTTGGTGGTTTGGGATTATTCGCCCAGTTTCCCGACAAAACAATCGGATTCGGCAGAGATGGTTGTTGTTGGCAGAAATTGAATTCTTTACATGGATTTTTTTACAAAATAACTATTACAAGACTTAACAGGAAAAATGTCAAAACAAGTTAAAATATGGTATTTGTGGTTTATTGTTAAAAGAATGTTCAAGACGTAGAAAAAGCAATAAATTTTGTAATTAAGTAGTTCAAATGTACTTTTAAGCATGTTAGTAACGTTAAAAGGGAATTTGTTAGCATAATAATTTCCTCCGTCGGGGGAAACGGGGCTATTTTCGTTTGGCCTGTTCAGGCAAAAATGAGAAGGGGGAAATTAAATTTTATTTATTTATTTTTTCAGTTTTATCCAAATGGAAATTTATCTTGTGAGTTTCTATGGCTCATCCGTGCCATGTGATGGCTTCTGTCTTGTTATCGTTGCCATTAATATATTAACTTCTTCGGGGTATTATTTGGATATCGGTATTGGTGTCCGCTTGATTTTTTTTTTCATGGAAAAAATTGAACTAAGTTTTTTCATTCTGGATTTACCATCAGTTGTTTGACTAGTGCCGCTGAAATGGGGCCAGAGTCAATCATTGAAGGGTATAATGCAAACTATGATTCTGATTTTGTAAATATGTGAGATTTTTCCACGTTGGTATGTATTTCTCTGGTCGATAATACTTTATACCCAGTATGAGAATCTTATCGTGTCAAAGACCCACTAAAATACTCATATCGTGTTTTGGCTCAATAAGACATGTCCCCGTTTCGGGCATAAATCACAGTGGCAAAGCCCGGGCGAAACGATCCACAATTATCATATTTCCTCTATTTCTCTTCCTAGGCATAAATAACGGCCCCGTTCCTCCGGGAGGAAAAAGATAATTACGGAAAAGCCGAAATTGGGTGAAATGGGTCGAGAAATTTTGACCTACTTGTTGCTCCTCGTAACCTATCGTATTACTTCCACAGGCAAAGAGCGGAAAATATCTAAAACTTTTAATCTTTTGAGACCCAAAGGGCCGGTGTAGGATTTCGTCAAAAAGCCCAGGTAGGCGCGCAGGTGGGGCTTTCGCAAACATCCTCCTTTGTCGACTTCAGATCTGTGCGAGGTTTTTTTTATTATTCATCCATTGTGGAAATGGTAACTCGATGCAACGCTCTCCTTTTCCAATCGGGCTAATGGAAAAGTTCTAGAAAAACACCTTAGCTAGTTTTCTCCAAAAACACATATAAGGCCATGAAAACCATTTTTAAACCATCAGCACTTTAAACAGCTCACAAATTATGCGCATTTCTGCAGACTGTGGCGCAATTCATATATGTAAGAATACAATATGATTCACCGACAGCTGTGTTGTGTAAACGATACAGACCCACTTCTGAAGAAGGCGACAAGCCTTCAGCGGATGTCTGCCAGAATAGGCGATTCAAAATAAATCTATGATTTTTGACCGGTCTGGTCATCCCAAATTTTCCTGGTTTGTGTGTTTTTGGTATTGATCAGTTCTCAGCTTTGACTCTCCGATTGTCAAAACAAACCAAAAAATCCTGAAAAAATTGTTATATACCAAATTTAATTGCTTGCAATATTGGAGTTTTTGTATTCTGATCATCCCTGATCAATAAAGACCTTCTAACCTTAATTTTTAATGTAGCCTGTTACAATATGCGATATTTCACATAAAGGGCCAGCTTGTGTTGCGAAAACAATACAAACTTACTTCTGAAGAAGGCGAGAAGCCGAAAAAATGCTTGAAATACGAAGATAGACATTTATTGCCTGGAAACTCACATCATTCCTGCTAGAACAATCAAACCAACCATTCTATAAATTTTGGACAGTGATCGTCCCAAATCTTTCCTGGTTTGTGTATTTTTACAATTTATATGGCTTTCATAACTTTTCATTTTCTGATAGGCAAAATAAACCAAAAATCTTTTAGGAATTACTATATAAAGATTTAATGGTTGGTCATATTGTTTGACTTCTAGACTTCTAATCACCCCTGAACAATATGAACCGTTTTGTAGTTGTTTTTCATCACATCATCTTCAGCAGGTTACCAAGTGTTACACTACTAAGTTTACCATAGTGATTTTAGCCCTTTCCTATTGGTCTTTCTGTCCTGCCTGTTTTAGTTTAGTCTTCTCGCAATCTTCACTGGTTGTTCTGTGCGTTTTTATTCAGTTATCCCAATATGTTAAAAATATGGGGTGATCTGTACGTTTCTAAAAGAGCAAAACTGCAAATTCATCACTTCGCTAAACCGCTAAACCCTCGTGGTGAAAATGGGTCACTGTCTCTCCGTACTTATATCCCATTTATACATAGGTACGAACAAATTCCTGAAGATTGTTATCGATTTTTATTTACAGATCTTTTATAAAATGCTTAACGTTTTTGTTTTTCATTTAGGCCTAAATATCCTCGCTGGTTTGATCAATCAGACGCATTTTTGTCATACTCATTGATAGGTCTGTGGTTATGTGTCTTTAGTGCTATTTTGGCATGATTTTTTCAATAGATGAGTTTATTTTTACTTTTTTCAAACTACCAAATTCTCAGATTCATCCGTAGAAATTTTACAGTCTAAATTGGGTTGTCCTAATTTTTGCCATTTTTTTAAAATTATTTTTGAATTTAATGTTCTACAAAGCTGACTAAACCAAATCCTAAAACTGGAAACTATATGACGAAATTTTTTTGTTTTTTTATGTTGTATCTTTCCATGTCTGCTCTTGCTGTTTTTAAGCAATATGGTGACTTGCCAATATTCACATTTTTCAGCAATTATAGAAAATAGTTTTATTTACCTGATAAATTCTCTTTTTCGAGTTGACCCCCCTATTTTCCAAGGGATCAATTTTCTTGTGAAATTTCCAGCACTGTAAATTACAGAAATGTTTTCTTTTGATTTATTCTTTGTTGTCAGTTTACAAATTGTCTTCCAAACTAGTATTTTCTTCTTCCTTACATATGTTTTTCAAGGTTTACAAAATTATGTAAATCCAATGTCGAAATTGCCGTTCATTATCCTTTTGTCGACGATTTCCCCTTTACTTGAGGTGGAAGGATAATATAATATGCGTATGGAACAATCAGTCAAGTAGAACAAAGGCTAGGAGGGAATGTAAAGCTTTGTAATTTTCCTTATAGGCTTGGATTTACATGTGACATAAAGGGAGCTTTTCAGCCCGTGAAGCTGTAATTTTGTCATTTTGGCCCGATTGCGCTTCGGATGAAGCCTTTTCAATCAAGAAACAAGGAGGTCAGTCAAAAACAATGAATAAAAGGGTTTTTAATTAATCCCGTAATCGATAAAAGGAAGGGGTCCGGCGGGGAGGGAAGGCCGGTTCGGATTATCCAGTCGCCGGATTAAAGAGACTCGTCTTCCTCCCAAAGCCACGACGCCCTGTATAAATAAATCGGCCATGGGCAAAAACCAATTCTCGGGTTTATTTCAAAACCTTTTCGGAAAGCGATTGCGGGAGAGTATTTACACGCGGTGAAGTCCGGCCTTTTCGCCCCAAAGCCCGTCTTCAATCCACTTAACCGACTTAACTAAGACACCGAGCCGGAATGGAAACTTTTATTATTTATGTACCGACTGCAATCTTTCATCTCGGCGGTAAACATTTTTAACCGCCATGGGAAATCAGCCTCCGCCCTCCCGGATCATTGTAAAAACGAGCCAGAGCCTCTTGAATAAACATCTCTTCCACTCGGAGAGAATAATCTCGTCGGCGACGATTTCCCCCCTCATTTCTGCACTTGAGCAAAGTTGTTCAAACACATATTGGACTCTAAATCATTCCCAAAGGTTCACAGCTCTTATTAACATTTACTTAATGAGGACAATGAGCATACCCTGTCTGGATGGACATGCACCAAAAACCTGAAGCTATAAACCTTTAAATAACCATTTATATAAATATGATTCTTCGGAAATCATGAGAGCGGTCTGGTGTGATGTAGGTTTTAGAAAAACATTTTCTTCATCGTACCAACGTTTCGATCTTTATTGGGATCACCTTCAGCGCCTGGGATTTATAAACATGTTTAAATTTTATAATACATGAAGGATATGAAAAAATAATTTATACAATGCTAGAAATTTGAAATAAAAATAAATAAATAAAATGAATTTATACAATGCTAAAAAAAATTTTGATTAAAAAAAATTCTAGCATTGTATATATTCATTTTATTTATTTTTTTAAATCTAAAATTTCTAACATTGTATAAATTCATTTTTTCACATCCTACATATATTTTTAAAATGTAAACAATGTTTATAAATTCCAGGCACTGAAGATGATCTCAATAAAGATCGAAAAGTTGGCACGATGAAGAAAACGTTTTTCTAAAACCTACGTCACACCAGACCATATCTCACGATCTCCAACGGATTAACTAACGATCACGAAACACCACACATTTATATAAAATAGAGTTTTACCATTTTTTACACTATTAACCGTTAATTTTGCAGTTGTCAATTTCGGTACATTTGAGGATAATCGTCCTAGATTATCCAATAGACCTTTTCTGGGACGATCAACCTGCTTGAAAATCTGACATTTGGCCACTCCTCCCATTATTGCTTAATGTTTATAACTCAGTATGCTAATAAAGGTTAAATCCACCAGTAACGAGGAAGATTCTGAAGGATCAGTTGAAAAATCATAAACTTGGTTACTCCTGAAATCATCAAACGGTTGAAAAACTATTAGGTTCCGAAAGGCTCGGTTGTAGGTAAAAAATTTTGGGAATAAGGGATACAAAATTTGAATTCTTGTTGTAACTTTTGGTCGGTTCTGCATACCGGACTAAGATGCACTCAATATTTCATGATTCGCGTGAATAAGAACAAGGGAAGTGTCTAGCTGTACAAAACAGCGAGCACAGACAGCCAAAATAATCAAAGGACCAAACTAAAACCGACTAACTCGTGGGAAAGTAGTAATTGGGAAGTAGAAATTGAATTCTCGCCATTTGAACTAATAATCGGATTATGGCTCTCTGTTAGTCATTGGATTTAAGCGGGGTAAAACATTGAGAGACCCACGACGGAAAGTGTTGTGCTGGTTGGTGAACGTGCAATTTTGGTTAGTTCAAACCGTGGACAAATTGAAAAACTATTATGTGCAGAAAGTCTCGGTTGTAGGTAAAAAATTTTGGGAATAAGGGATACAAAATTTGAATTCTTGTTGTAACTTTTGGTCGGTTCTGCATACCGGACTAAGATGCACACAATTTTTCATGATTCGCGTGAATAAGAACAAGGGAAGTGTCTAGCTGTACAAAACAGCGAGCACAGACAGCCAAAATAATCAAAGGACCAAACTAAAATCGACTAACTCGTGGGAAAGTAGTAATTGGGAAGTAGAAATTGAATTCTCGCCATTTGAACTAATAATCGGATTATGGCTCTTTGTTAGTCATTGGATTTAAGCGGGGTAAAACATTGAGAGACCCACGACGGAAAGTGTTGTGCTGGTTGGTGAACCTGCAATTTTGGTTATTTCAAAACGTGGACAAATTACGCTCAAAAACGCCAAAGAAAATCTACTGAAGGCAGCAAGAGGACTAAAACCGAATGACAGACGAAATCAGACATACAGGCAAAACAAGATGATCGCAAACGACAAAAAATACATTCTAACGAATTTAAAAAATGAGATATAAAACGACAAAGCAAACAGAAAGAGGCCTATCGCTGAAGATGAATTGAAGCAAATGCTTCCGAAGATAGGCATACCAAAATGATCGCAAATTGACCCAACAAAAAGTAAACTCGGCTTACCACGGCAGCATCATTGAATGTAAATCATATTCCTCCTATGGAATCAAGCATCGTTTGACTGCGTCATGTACTAGTAGTTTTCACTACATTTGATTATTTCTGACAACTAGAGAGACATTCTATTGTCATAGAGCGGCCTTAGTAACCTGGGTCGTCCTATCTGATGATACTTCTCGCTGTGCATGACGTCATGAATGTCCTCACTGTTCGGATGTTGGACATTATCAAAGTGATAACTGTTGAACTACTTTCAGATTTTTTGCACAACTTTATTTCGTCATAGAAATTTTTAGTTATAATTGATGTTGATTTTTATAGCCGATTATTTTTCAAATCCTTTCTAAAAGTCGATTTATCGCCCACTGGAAGAAGATGGCCGTTGTTAACCTTTGACCGTTGCAACAAAACGCGACAGAGCGAATTCCAGGACGCACCTGATGTATCGAACTAGGGATTGTAATAGCCACGCATGAATCATGGCCCTCGGGTATAAATTTTCCGGAGTGAAAAGCCCGTCGTTACTGTCGACTGTAAATCATATTGCACTTCGAAACTCCGGACCCGGTTCGATATTGGTCGGAAATCGATATTATTCGGACTGTACGTCGGCAATCTGCATCAATCATTACGAGATTAAACACATTTCCGTCTAAGTTTCCGAAAGTATTACTTGAGACGGTAAATTGAGCCGTCGACTTTTTCTTCTCTCACGCCGTCATGCATATCGCAACCATCATCTCGCTAATGCGCGGTTTTCATACGGTCAATTAAAATCAATCAAGATCGATTCCAAGTTAGAGAGTCTAATATCATAAAGAGCTTTTATGGGCCAATTAGAGGCTATTAAGTCGAAGCTCGTATTAGATTGTTTAAACATCATCAAATTCATCAAGATAAAGTCAATATTTGATCGATCCGTAACAGGAAACGGGGTTTACACAGAGGTCGCAGTCAGGAGGAAACCTGCCAAAATAGATTCTGCCCAATTTAGATTTCATTATGATGAGGATGAGCCGAAACGTTCATGAGTTTTAATTATGATTAAATTATATATCAAGATTAAAATATGGTAATTACTCTATATAGAAAGGACCGAGGAAAGGAATTTTAAAAACAATATTATTCGAATTATAGGAGAAGCGACTTTAACTTACCAAAATTTCTGTTATCATTTTCTCCACCTTCCCTGGTGGGTTTTCAGTGCCCCAACCTGTTTATATCCCAGATTATCAGACAGACCAACAAAATTACTAAATATGGTTTCCATTCAGAAATGTTGTCATGAGTTAGCCGAGTTTATTTTAATTAATCGTTCGCTATCATTTTGACTCTTCGTATGGCAGACATTTTTTCTTTCTCACCTCTTCAGTGGTAAATGTTGCTTTTACTGAGTGATATATTTAAAGCTTAACTTGTTCATAGATCGGTTAGTTTTCACGTTTAAAAAAAATCACAATTCCAGTTTCAATAGTCATCTTGGTTTGTGCCAGTGCCTCACCCTGCTTATTACCTTCATTAGCAGACAGACAAACCAATTATTGAATATTATTTCTATTCAAAGTTGTTTACGTGAATAAATTTATTTAGTTTTAGTATGGTCGTTTTCTATCATTTAGTTTTGCCTTTCTTCATGTCTTGTTCTCTCAAACGAAATCAGCTTCTCGCCATCTTCAGTGGTTGAGTCTGAGTTTTTCATGTTTCCAGCTTTTTGCCTGTTTTATAAAGTAAATTCTAACTTTTACCCTTTGAAAATACAGAACTCAATCTTCTTCACACAATCGACTTTCCGTGTTGGCGTTAGTGTCTCATTCTGCGTAAGTAAAGGATAAACTCTGACTAACAGACAGCCAACTAATACAATACTGAAAATGGATAAGAAGTCGATTTTTATTAAAACTCGTTATCTGAAGTTTGTCAAATATACTTTAGCTTGTTCGTTTCTGATTATTTTGGTCTGTCTATACTTGCTGGTTTGTTTTCCCTTTCTCGCCATATTAAGTGGATGTTTATGTTTCTGTTTTATTCAATGCAGTTTCTTGACAAAATTTTTAAATAAGTGCATTAGCTTGTACGATTAGAACAGATCACAACTGCAGATAAATCAATTGGCAGACTCCTTTATCATGCGTGGTGAAACTAAGTGCCTCACCCTTCTTATAACCCTGTCCGACAGTCGGTCATAAACTGATGGCGAGAATACATTTTTGTTAGTTTTTGTCTGGAGTTAATAGACTGATAGCTTTGCGTTTATTTCTGACTATTAGCACTGGTGTGATGTGTTAGATGCATTTTCGCCTCTCGTCATGTTCAGTGATGGGTCTATGAGTATTTTGCCTTCAGTGGACTTTTTAAATGGATTTTTCAATGGAATTGTTTGTTTTTACTTTTTTCAAACAATCAAAATTGCAGTTTCACCCGTAGAAATCTCACAAAATTATTTTTCTGTTTCCCCACAGCGAGACCGGACGGACGGATAATCCGTTTTAAAATCTTCCTTCTCCCTCCCCCTCCCCCTCTAGTGTTATCGGCGTTGAAACCGACACCCCTTCAACGTGAAAAGAAAGTTTTTTTTATTATATTTGCATACAGAGCCCGCTTTAAAAAAACCAGGTAGGAAAAGGGCGTTAATTGAATTTAGGCTCCCCGCTCTGAGCTTTTTCGCCGGTAAACTAAGTCGACGAGGTAGCTCCTGAAATACAATTACAAGTCGAGAAAGGGTCGGTTGAAGGGTTAGGGCATGGGGGGTAATCAAACATGGCCGCCGACTGCTTTGTCCCAACCGCTAAAATACCCAATTAAAAACCCAGTGTTGTTAAATAGCCGAAAAACTCCCTCCGCTGGTTTTCGAACCCCTCTGACAGCTATTGGCTGTATTAAACAATAAAAAAACAACCCCCTACGCGCCAAAACGCGGTGTTTTACGTCGATATTCGAGTCACACCCTTGGGTAATGCTATTTCAAATATTTTCACACCCCTTTACCACGAATCAACCCAAATTGATGTCAATTAATATTTCATGGCTTTCCATTTTCCTTTGTTGTTTTTTGTTTTTAATTGATGAATATAAACTTGATCAAATCAATAAATAGAGTCGAGGTTTCTTTTTAATTTTATTTTTTCTATGTTTTTTGTACATTATTTATTTATTTTTAGTTCAAAACTGCGTTAATTATCAATAAAGGTGATTTTTAGCTAAAATGGTGGGTATTTTTCGTTGAGGGTCTGTGTTAGTGCCTCACACTTCTTATATCCTTGACTAACAGAAAAAACCAATTATTTAATATTATTTATTGTATAGTTAGTAGTATGATATAGTTTAATGCCATTTTGGTCTGTCTACCGTTACAGTCTTGTTCTTCCATACGGGTTTCGGCTTCTCGCCATCTTCATTGGTGGATTTACTAATCATGTTGTCTTAAAACGAGTTTATGAGCTTAATTGGTTTATAGATTGGAAAATTAGTATAATTACCCAGCTGACCGGCCATTTTTCGTAGTATGCGTCAGTGCCTCGCCCTGCTTATACCCCTTACTAACAGAGAGCCACGAACCGCTTAGTAAATATAGTTGTACCCGTTGAGCATACTATGTTATTATAAAAACCGATTTATTGCTTTGGTTAATTATCTTAAGGATGGCCAACTCAGACTGAAAACGATATTAATGATCTTCATACTCTTGCTGTAAAATGAGAAGGAATTTTTAAAAATCACTAAGAATAGGCCACCTCGTGACACCTAATTTCAGTTTGTAGGAAATGATATTGATCCAGAGATTTTTATCTGACAGGTAACGTTTACTTTTGTACACATTGAGGATATTATAGCAGAAACATTTATATATTCGCGCTGTTGTGAATTATTTTAAGAATAGGCCATCTCACACCGACAGATAACAATTTCGTTTAAAAAATGCGATTTTGTTCATATCGACAGTTAATGGAAATCAATGGCCTTCGCATCCACACTGTGAAAAAGAAAGAATTTCTAAAAATTACTAAGAATAGGCCACGTCAGACTGACACCTAATATGGAGTTTTAAGAAATGATATTGATCGCCAAATTTTTTACCTGACTGGAAAAGTTTACTTTTGCACACATTGAGGATATTCTCGCTGTAGTGAAATATTTTAGTAATAGGACATCTCAGGCCGACAGATTCGTCAGATAATTTCTTTCGTTTAAAAAACACAGTTTTGTACATATCGACAGTAGTTAATGGAAATCAACGGCCATCATATTCTAGCTTTGCAAAAAGAAAAATTACGTCCAATATGGTTCAGAATAGTCGGAATAACATTAAAATTATGTATATTTTTAATATAATGCATTTTTCTTTTTCTTAACTGCTTATATTACAATGCTTTTCTTTTCTCTGTTTCAGGTGAGTCGAGTCGTCCTGGACGTGAGTCTGCGTTCTCTGATCCGAGAGAAATATTTGCTTTTATAAGTAAACCTCGTTCCTTGTTTATTACCCGTCACATCAAAGAAACGAGTGACATGTTTGCGGAGGGCCTACTTGAAATCATGAGTTTTAATATCCATGGGACGTCATAAATCCGTCTGTTTACTGCCACCCAGCTGGGTATCGTTGTGATTTATTTTCAGCTATGGCAATAAAACGATTTTACGATTGGACATATTTAAAAGGGGCGGTTAAATAATTACTTAAGACGTATTGGAAACTCGCTTGCTAGTCTTTTCCTAGGAATGAATTTTGTTAGGAAGTCTAATTATATATTTATATATTATTTTATACATTATTTAATTAATTTTCTATTATATTTATATGTGTGGTGTTTAGTGACCGTTAATCGATATTTATTTAGAAATTGTGAGATGCGGTCTGGTGTGACATAGGCTTTAGAAAAACATTTTCTTTATCGTGCCAACGTTTCGATCTTTATTGAGATCATCTTCAGGGCCTGGGATTTACAAACATTGTTTAAATTTTACAAATACATATAGGGTGTGAAAAAATGAATTTGTACAATGCTATAAATTTTAGATTAAAAAAGAAAAATAAATAAAATGATTTTATACAATGCTAGAAAATTTTACATTAATAAATGAATTTATACAATGCTAGGAAATTTTAGAATAAAAAAATGTATTTACACTATGCTAGAAAATTACAATACAATACGTCCAAATACATTGATTGAATCTAAAATTTTCTAGCATTGTATAAATTCATTTTTTTATGTAAAAATTTCTAGCATTGTATAAATTCATTTCATTTATTTTTTATTTTTAATCTCACATTGCTATCATTGTATAAATTCATTTTTTTCAAATCCGACATATATTTGTAATATCAGACCGCATCTCTCGATCTCCGCATAATTATATTTATATATTATTTAATTAATTATATATTATTTTTCTTATTCAATTAAATAAAAAACGAGCTTAATCTGGGTAATTTCATTATTTAAGATAGAAATGAAATGTATCCATTGGTACGCATCTTTTCGCTTTGTTTCAGCGACCTAGTCTTTTAACCTAATTTGACAGGGTGACTGATTTTATTTGCTAAGACATGCATTTTTTATGTTGGTTTGTTGGAGAGCATATATTGAAAACTGTCTTGTTTTCGCTGTATTTTCTGACCTAGTCATTTATAAACTTAGCCTATCAGGTTGAGTGATTTTTTTGCTAGGATTCAATTTTTTTTTTTAATTTTTTGCTAGTTTGCTTGATATGGCGTAGATGGCAGAAGTCGAGTTTTAAGTCCGCCTGCTCTCGCTGTTTCGGAACTTAGTCGTAAATAAACTTGTCTGACGGTGATTTTTTTTAACCTGAGAGGGTAATTTTATTTATTTATTTTAGTGTTTATTTTATTTTTTGTATTTATTTATTTTTGACATGAACATCAATGTTTTTATGTTGGCTTGCTGGACATAGTTTAGATTGAAAACATACAAGTCTCTGGTCCATATCCTCTCGCTTTGTTCAGCGACATAATCGTTTATAAACGTAACTTGGCGAAGGTGATTAATTTTGTTGGCTAGGACATAACATTTTTTATGTCGGTTTGTTTGATATAGCGTAAATTGAGAACAGTGTAATCTCTGATCCGCCTGTTCTCGCTGTGCTTTCGGACTTAGTCGTAAAGAAACCTAGCCCGGCAGGGTGGTTTTTATTTATATATTTATTTATTTGTTTTTATTCTCAACGACATGAATGTTTTTATGATGGTTTAATGGACATAGATTAGAATTAAAATATACAAGTCACTGGTTCGGATTTTCTCGCTTACTAGGCTGCCAGTGTGATTGTTTTGTCTAGGAAATAAATGAATGTTTTATGATTGTTTATGTTGGTTTGTTGGATATAGCGTAGGTTGAAAACAATCGAGTATCTGGTCCGCTTGTTCTCGCTAAGTTACTGGACCTAATCGTTTATAATCATGTTAGATTATGGCTAAGATATAATTTGACTTACTAGGTCAAATTGCTGGATATACTATTATGGACACACAGTTGAAAATTGCGTTACAGCTGGGTTATAAGCAGGGAAAGGCATGAATCGTTCCATTTGAATGAATTTTGATTGTTAAACAATGGAAAACAGTTCTGACAACTATAAAAATAAGTTGCAGTTCAAGACGAAACAAAACTATCAGACTACAGACTAATTTAATGTAAAAAATTTATGTAAATGTATAAGTTTAAGTTACATGAGCCTAATACAAAATTAGCGATTGTTAGGAATAAATCGATATGAGATTAAGAATGGAGATTAATATACAATTACGAAGAACCAACAACAGTTCATTTATTCATCAAGATTTCAAGGTACAGCGATTTTCCCCTCTAAGTCACCCCCTAGAGTCAGTATAATGCCTAATTTATGTAAGGGATGTTTGCGAGGGAGTAAAGGATCGCGATCCATCACGGTGCTCGTCGTAGAAGGGAAGCCTAAGAAAAAAAAGGATAAGCGATCGTTTGAACAGGCTTTTTCCGACGAATGAAATATTCATCATGGCTTAATAAGACTACGTGTACGTGTCCGCCCGTCGGCATCATGATAGGTGCAACTAGCCATGAGCGGCCGACGTGTTTATTTAGAGAATCGCGTGCTTCTTCCTTTCTTCCTTCCAACCCTATCTTATCTCCTCGGTGGGTCGAATATTTATTGCCAAGGTTTGGGCGGGGGGCGGGGGGGTTGGAAACACGGTTTCTGTAGAATGGGGTTCAGTCTAGAGGAAAACTTAGCAACGAAGAGAAGATTTTTACATTTTTCATTCAAATATTTAAACATTTCGAAATACAACCAGAAGAAACTCTATTGATCGTCGAATTCCTTATTGTACCAGGTTAGAAGGTAAAAAGAAATATGCTGAGATTAAGTTTGGTCGCTGGTTTGGTCGATCTGCCGATCTTGTAACTTTAAAGCTGTTCGTAGGATGGAGGATTATTACAAAATATAATAATGTAAAGTTGGTAGAATAGGGCTGTTTTGTAAAACAAGAAATGCACATTTAAAAGAAATTAAATAGCGAAAGAAAAAATACGAAGCCAAGGAAAAAGTGTAACTCGATTAAAAATTAAATAACATAAGGTTAGCAGAACATTACCGTCAATCAATATCAACCTGTAAATTGGTCACATTTGACCTGAAATAATTGAAAACAATCTTCTTTTAATGGAAATTTATGTCGAGTTTATGTAGAACCCAAAATAGTCGCAAAGGAAGAATTTTAAAGGTTAGAAGAGTCGCGAAATGAGAAGATAAATAGGAGAATGTTACCTTTTCATTTAAAATGAATTGGTTATAACGAAAAAAAAATAGGCAATATTTGGAAAAGGTAGAAAGAAGAATTAACTAACTTGAAATTGGAATAAATTTTTAAAACCAATATAGACCATAATAGCCTAAAAACCCGCACAATATCAAATCAAGAAGAATTTAAGCCGAAATCAACCGATATATTTCCCGAATTCGGTAGTTGAACTTGAAAATAAACCGATGTAGTTTTAACAAAGGGTGAAAGTCTAGGATAATCGGAAAATTAAACAGCTGTTGGCTGAGATGAATCGCGAAACGATAAAAAAGACGAAAGGTCGAGGATCGCCAGCATTTCTGTTCAAAGTGCTTATAACCATAGAATAGACATTATTTGAAAAATGATACCGTTAAACAGTAGAAAAACGTACTTAGTTTCAAACAGGAAATCATGTTAATTTAAAATGCGGCTAAAAATGTTCAGATGCTGGGCGAAGTAGTATGCAGTGACTCACAGATTCGTTCATAGCTGAATGCAAATTGCAAAACATTTGTAGGACATCAAATAAACGTAGTTTTTTAATAATTTTATTTATCTTAACACAAAAAATTAAATTGTTCCTTTATCATGATTATTAAAATAATAGAAAAGAAAGTACCTTGTGCGAACTATGATTGTGTCATAGAAAGTCCTTTAATATTTTGTATGTCCTCCTTTGGCTTTCAAAAGTGCATCAGTCCTTCTGGGCATACTTCTCAGGAGATTTCTGTACTGTTCTGGATCAATTAGGTCCCATTCAACGTGTGTTTTTTCCCAAAGTTGATCGAAGTTTGAAGCGTCTCCTGCAGCATCGGCTAAAGATTTTTTAGTTTTTCCCACAAGTGCTCAATTGGATTAAGGTTAGGTGATTGTGGGGGCCATTCCATGACATTAAAACTATGACTAGCAAGCCACTGTTTGGTCAGCAATGGTTTCTTCACTTCCCATCGCTCTTAATCCGGCCTCAGCAAACATCTCCGTTTGTTTCAGCACTGACATCCATATTATCATTACCACGCGGCCTACGCTGCATTTGGACAGCATGTCAACCTGTCCTGATCGAACGGAGCGCGTAGATAAAACGCCTTTTGGCCTCGGAAAATTTTGTTTTATGACCACTCCTCTTCTTTTTAAAACAACTATTAATAAATTCCGGAAGATCTTTCAGGTTTTGCCATTACCACAATAATAACAATTTATATTTTTTTGAAATTTCACGATAAGGAAGTCCTTCTTGTAGAGATTTTATTATTTGATCTTGTAAAAATATAGAAAATGGCTCCATACTGTAATTAAGCGGAATGGATCATAACCATTAAGGAAAGGAAATATTTTCAATATGTAAGAAAAATAACTTAATTGATAATACCTGATAACAAATTTGAGACGAATTATTGAATGGTTTTTGCGAAATTCGCAATGAAGTAACCCGAGTCACAAAACTGTTCACATGAAGACTCGTAATAAACTGGCTCAATTCAAAGGTATAAACATAAATAAAGATTATTAGGGTGAATGTTTGTTTACCAACAGTTCAACGAACTCAATCCTATTGCTGTTGTCTGGATTAAAAAATACGGGATTTGCAAAACTGGAGGTAATAGAGAATTGTTTACTGATGTGAACAAATATGCGAGTCACTGTGTTTGCGAAAAAACGCACATTATCAAAAGAAAACGAATTTATACAGAAATCAACCGGTATATTTTTCAAATTTGGCAGTTGAGCCGATGTAATTTCAAGAAACAGTAGTACACCGAGGTAATTGCAAAATGGAGAAAATTAGGTTGAGAAGGGTCATAAGACGACAAAAAGATGAGAGGTTGCTAATAGCCAGCTTTTTTGCACGACGAAGTTCTTATAGAAATTGAATTGAAATTATAGTAATTGAAATGGAGAAAACTTAAAAACTAGCCAGCAAGCGAAACTAATTTGCATTCTGATAAAACAAGCATTGTCTCACAACAAACGTAAAATACCTATGCATTACAAGGTTATGCTAAAATCAACCGGTAAATTGGTACATTTTCGTCACGTGAGGTTGTAGAGAAACAGATGCAGCTTGAAGAAAAGTTTAGAAGACCAAGACAATCGAAAAATTGGGAACTGAACGCTGAATAAAATCGCGAAACGACCAAATTTTTCTGCTAAAATGACATGCTTGAAGCTGGAAAATAGACTCTATTTTAAAGATTATACTGTTAAACTATAAAAAGCCTAAGTAATTTAAATAAAAACGAGAGAACTTCGTAGCAAAGAACAAAAACGAAATTACTTAAAATGTTGAGTGAACGAGCGTAGTTTCTAGTGAAATGCACAACATCAAGCCAAATTAAGCATGTAAGCTTTTAGAAAAACCGTTGTACAAGATAAAGTGGAAAGCCAACATTAAAATTAAAAATCGTTGGCAGAGCAGAGTTGCGAAACAAGCAAATTTAGATGAAAATTTGAGGATAGACAGGGTTTTTGATCAAATAAAACGGCAGTTAGAAAATAAGCAATATTTGAAAAATAATATTTGTAAAATGTAGAACACCTCAAACCAACGTGTCACTACAAATAAAGTATGCTGAAGTCAGATGGTATTTTTTGCCAAATTAAATAATTAAGCCGATAGAAAAAACAGTTGTTGTTTCAAGAAATAGTCTGATAGGCCAAGATAGAGATAATAGCCAGACCAAAATGGTCATAAACTATGAAACTACAGTTAGTCGCCCGGCAGATATTGAGAGAAAACCTCATGTAGCCATTAAACCATCTTTCGATATGCAAGTTGAATAAAGCCCCTTATATACATATTTTTTTAATAATGTTATGATAATTCTGTTAAATGTGAAAATAAAATGGTTGCCATTGATTTTATACGAACAATTATGTAAGTGCGAAAGTGATAATGGATGAAAAGGAGCTGAAGGTAGGAAAATGGTAGGATATTTTGTGTTTTTCTAAGGCTTCTGAAAAATTAATTTAATGAGGAGATTCAGGCGAGTCTCAGAAGTAAAAAGGGTCAGATTTCACCAATTCCCGACGGTGCAATTTGTATAACATCCAGAGCGGCCGTTTCCCGTTAAATCGGTTCATCTTTTTCTCGTTTTCCGCTCCGACGATTGTACTTGAACGAAGATCAAAAGAACCCCCCTCGGCAGGGTTTATAAATGAGAAAAGCATGTTTACGACCGTTTGTATTATCGGTTTTCGGCCCTTTAAACAACACTTAAAGTCTCTTTGGGATTGTGGCAAGTGTTTCTCAATGGGTTTTCTTAACATGTCTTTTAAAAGTACAGAAATGATAAACGCGAGGGTTGGTTTAAGGCCGGGTTCGCCGGCCGCGGGAGGATTTCCATTCCCGGGGTTTATTGACAAAGTTAAAGGGAGATCCCTCCGGGCCAGGTCTATTAAAACGTGTGAGGGGAAATAATTGATAAAATAACCGTCGTCGGGGGCGAGATTAGAGGCGGCGGCCCTTCCTCGGAGGCGGCAAATTGAGCCTTAACCGAATTTGAGGTGGGCCCCTCGTCGCCTCATTACCGCCCCTCCATTAACCGGGAACCAATTATCCAGGATTCCGGAGGAAACTCGAGGAGTGAGAGAAAACCGGGGTGGTGTCTTTTTGAAACTCTTCCACCTTCAATCACCGACGACGGATGCTCTGGGTTTAACGAGCCAATAATTGTCAACTCCGCCTTCGGGGAAACTACGTTTAAAGTAAACCGCCCGTTAACGAGGATACGACGGTCGTTTGACAAAGGGGAATTGTCGATCCTGCGCTTTTCCAGGAAAACGACAAAAATAAATTGCAGACTTATTAACTATCTTCTCCAGTAATTGCAATGTAATCATCCTCAAAGGGAAAAAATCTAAACACAATTTATTCCGGACAACCGTCTAACCATTACCAAACAGATAATAAAACATTTTTTAGCTTACATTTATCTTTGAGGTGGGCCCCTCGTCGCCTCATTACCGCCCTCCATTAACCGGGAACCACATACCTCCATTACAGTTCGTGGTCCGATTGACCAATTAACATTTTTCAATTAATTAATTTTTTTGAAAGGTATTGGTTGAGATAAAACCTATCATCTGCCACATCTGCAAAGAAAACACACGCTTTGAATGAGTACAAATACATATTTCAATTAATTATTGTTTTTATGTAACGTCTTCGTTGAGAAAAAGTCAGTGTCACGAGCGGGTTTCGAAACCACTACTTTCGGCTAAATACGCCGCTGTTTTATCACTTAAGCTATCGTGACTTCGAAGTCGTATTTAGCCGAAGGTCGTGGGTTCGAATCCCGCTCGTAGCACTGACTTTTTTATCTCAACCAATACCTTAGATAAAGATTGATTAATTGAAAGATGTTATTTGGTCAATCGGACCACGAAATCACATAGATATTCTAGAATGTTAAAAATGTACAACATATATTAAAAATTCTAGATTTTATTGCATATCCCTAAGAATTATCTATTTTTAATTGTGGTTTTATTCACATTCTGATACTGCTGATCCCTATATTTTTGCTGTCTTGTTCTGTCAGGTGCGTTTCGGCTCCTCCCATCATCAGTGGTGGGTTCAAAGAAACTGTCGCAATTTAGAACATCGTATTACGTTCAAACAATTTAAAAGAAACTAAGATTCGTTTATTCGATTATTTTATTCTCACATGTTAATTTGTTAAGACTGTCAGAACCGTTTAGATTTCTAGCCATCTTCAGTTGTCTACCTCCAGAGGAACTCTTAATAAATAACTCTAGACCTAAAAATCCATTAAAACCTTAAATCAAACCAACATCTGGAAAACTGAAAATAAAAACAGAGAATTAAGTATCGATTTTGATGTTTTGTTTTAAATTCTAATACCGAATTTTCAAATGTGATCCTGATATTTTCGATATTCAGAAGCGTTTTTGACTCCTTGCCATCTTTAGTGGTGTGTTTCAGTAGGCAAAAGCATTGCTCATTAATCCTTTAAAACCATAAAACCCAAACTGAGGATTTTCAGTTTTCTTTTATGTCCTGACTAGTGAATTTTCTAAACTGATCGTCAACCCATCGCTGTTTAGATCTGTCATTGGCGTTTCCACTTCTCGTCATCTTCAGTGGTAGGTCTCAAACAGAACTCTAATAATTCTAGACATGAAAATCCGTTTAAAACCTTAAATAAAACTATAAATTGATCGATTTGATTGTATTACCGTCATTTAATTAAATTTTCAAAGCTGAAACCCCCTTACCTTACTGTAATAGATTTGCGGAGACGTTTCCGCTTCTTGGCATCTTCAGAGGTGGGTCGCTAGAGGGACTGTCAAAATTATAGATATGACAATTCGTTAAAAACCTTTAAACAAAGCAGTATTTATTGATTGAACAATTTTAAATAATTATTATTTATTGGTGCTGTTTTGAACTGTTAGAGGCGTTTCAGGTTCGAGCCATCATCAGTAGTCGGTCTCAAACGGAAAAGCACGATTTTATATGCGTTAATATGTACAAACATAAAAGCCAATTAAGGATTTTTGATTTTATTGTTTTATGTCCTTACTAGTGAATTTTCAGAGGCGTTTAAATTTCTAGTCATCTTCAGTGGTGGATGCCAAGAGACACTCATAATTCTAGAAATTATATATCATTCAAAATCTTGAAAAATACTAAGATTTTATTCATTTGATCCACATGCGACAAACTTGAGAATAAAACAAAAGGAAAATCAATTATCAATTATGAAAATCAGTATGACGGAGAAAGAGGTCGGAGGAAGTCTCACAATTGAAAATATTTAAGAAGAAGAAGAAGAAGAAAAATAACTTTATTCTGGGACTGGTGTCCCCTTAGAATAATTTACATGAGACAAAATATAATAAATATTATAGTAAATAATAAAATATTATAGTAAATAATCAAATTTCAAAGGGTAAGAGGAAAAAATTCTCCTTTGGTTCGCCCTAATTTGTAACGTGTTGTGAAGGTTTTGTATAACGACCCCACACGAGAGATCTTTTCTTTTTTTTCTCTCAACACGCCACAATCCTTTGAAAACAATCGTTAACAAGCACTTGAAAGTAATTAAATCGACGCCGCTAATAAAGTCGCAAACGTGAAACCGTGTCCCGTGTTTGTAAATTAGGGGTTGTTTTTACTCCCCCGACCAACCAAACCCCTACCCCTTTATCCGGGTCCTCCCGCTCCCGCTTTTTTCCATTTCCGTCCCAACACTCGTATGTCAAGTGGAATCCAGGGTTTGTCCACCCCAGCCGGTGCACGTTTCACATGACGGAGGGAATGTCACAAAGGGGTGTGTGCTTTGACGATTTTATTAATTCAATCTCTCCCCTAGTCAAGTTGGAAAATAGTACGTGATTGAGGAGTGATTTATTAAAAATAATATAGTGACAACTGCTACAAACAAACCGTTACCTCAAAACATACACAATATACAATTATATACAATATATACTATAATAGTATTATTACAGAGACAATCAACAATCTAATGGTTCGTCAACTAGCAATATATATAAATAGATATGAATTATATAATATTTGTTACTGAATATGAGGTCTGTCCCAGTACCTCACCCTGCTTATAAACCTGACTAACAGAAAGTCACGAAGAAATTACTGAAGGTGGCAAAAATTTGTATTCAGACATGAATCGGATATTTTGGACGGTAGGTTGAGTCCCTGTATATTGGAATTACATCTGGGTTTTAAGCAGGGAAAGGCACATTCCAGTTTGTCCTTTATAATCATTTTCATCTACCTTTCTTCGTTGTTTCTCTCGGTCAATATTTAAAGGTTGAAAATGCCTGATATTTTCAATCTTATTTTATTTTTAATAATGAAATTTCAAAGATGTTCCTCTTGTTTTCGCTGTTTTAGTCTATCAAAGGCATTTCGTCGTCTCGCCATATTCAGTGTGGTCGTTTTTCAACAGGAAAAAGCATAATTTAAGACACAATAATAAGTTAAAAGCATAAAATCCAACTAAGGTTTTTCGATATTGTTTTCCTACGCTCCCACAGAATTTTGTTTTGGTATATCCTAGGTATGTGGATTTATCGTCATCTTCAGTGGTTGGTCTCAAAAACAAAAAATGAGCCATTATTTTGGTCGTTGCCGATCTGACTATTCTTTCTGGGTTGGTCTGTTTTACGCGGTTTGGTGTATTCCACAGTGGTGTCTCAGACTCTCAGTGCTTCACCCTGCTTATAACCCTGACTAAAAGAGAAGTACAAACCAATTCTTGAAGGCAGGAAAGAACTGATTTCTATTTAGATACTATCATCGATAATTAGTTTTGTCAGTTTATTTCCGGTTTGTTGGACTGGCATAAAGGTTATAAGCAGGGAAAGGCACCCTCTTGTTTGTTCTTTCCTGTCATTTTCAACGTGTTTAACAGTCCAATCTAGCAAGAGAAGTACAATTTATAAATTCCAAGGATCGAGGGATTTATTATTAGACATTTTTAAAATATTAATAAAATATAAAAAAGAGCAATGTAGCAAACCTTTCACCGGCAATTATTATTATGTCAAAATAACACTAAAGGATGGAATTTTAAATCTCGCCTTATCTGCACGCTTCAATTATCCCTCAACCCTTTATACATTGATGGGCAATTTGAATTAATGGAATATTTAAATTTCGTATTGATTTCAGTAGAAGCAGATTAGAAGATTAAGATTTTAATCAGGATCATGCCTGATATTGTTATAACATCCGCTTAAGTGTTATTAGCATTGCACATATTTAATTCTACCATGAGAATAATTTTAGATTTAATTAAGAGGAAATCTCAGCTTGACTGATTATGATTATATTCGTCTGGGATTATCCCGTGGGAGTGGAAAAGATTCATGAGGGAAAAGCCGAGGGGTTCCGTGGGCTTTTCCTCTGCCCAAGCCCCCGGGGCGGCTTGTACAGCAAACTTGGCCCTTAGCAGTCGGAAACTTCAACAAACAGCCTAACTGAATTAAGGGAAACCGCTACAAATGAATTCCGGCCACAACGCAATATCCCTCGTCTTTGGGTTTTCCAATTGACCTCCTGGAATATCGTTTAATAAACAATTGAGAATCTCGAGCCTCGTTTTGGATTCAAATAGGGCTCCTCGAGGCAGCCAGATAAAACAGAATATACAATTTTCAGCATTCCAGCGACACGCACACAGACACAGACACATCTCTCACCCTGTCTTTCTCTTTCTCTCTCTCTCTCTCTCTCTCTCTCTCTCTCTCTCTCTCTCTCTCTCTCTCTCCTTTCGCTATCGCTTTATTTCTATCTATTTATATATTTCTCTCTCTTTCTCTCTCTTTCTTTCCCTATTTATTTTTTTCTCTGTCTCTTTCTATAGACATATCTCTTTCTCTTTCGCTCTTTCTCTCCCGCTTTATCCTTTTCTGTCGGTCTATCTGTTTCTCTCTCTCTCTCTCTCTCTCTCTCTCTCTCTTTTGTCTCTCTCTCTCTTCTGTCTCTCTCTCTATCCATCTATCTATCTATCTATCTATCTATCCATCCATCGATCCACCCATCTATCTATTCATATATCTATCCATCCATATATGTCTCTATCTATGTACCTATCTATCTATCCATCTATCTATCTCTCTATCTATGTACCTATTTATCCATCTATCTATCTATTTTTCTATTTATTTATCTATTTATATATCTATCTTTCTCTTTTGCTGCCTCATTCACATTCCGATTGGCAAGTAATAACAAACGTTTGAAGATACGGATAATTGGTATTTTTTTAACCAGCAAAAACAGAAAAAAAAATAAATAGAGAAAATTTTGTCTTCGTTGAAATTAGCCAATTTTTCTGGTCTTTTGGCTCTCAGGTCAAATTATATTGCACGTCACATAACCTTGATTTTTCTATCTATATCTTTACCTATTTCTTTTTCCTCTCTCTCTTTCTATAGATATATCTCTTTCTCTTTCGCTCTTTTTCTCCCACTTTATCCCTTTCTGTCTATCTATCTGTTTATCTCTCTCTCTCTCTCTCTCTCTTTCTTTCTTTCTCTGTCTATCTATATCTTTACCTATTTCTTTTTCCTTTCTCTCTTTCTATAGATATATCTCTTTCTCTTTCGCTGTCACTTTATTTCTTTCTGTGTATCTATTTATCTCCCTCTATCTGTCTTTTTCTCTATTTACCTTTTTCTCTCTCTCCTTTCTATAGATATCTTTCTCCTTTGCTCTTTCTCCCTCGCTTTATCTTTTTCTGTCTATCTGCTTGTTTATCTATCCCTTTCTCTCTCTCCTTTCATACCCTAGTTCACTTTTCTCCCATCTAACACGTTCTCTCTCTCTCTCTCTCTCTCTCTCTCTCTCTCTCTCTCTCTCTCTCTCTCTCTCTCTCTCTCTCATTATATCTATTTAAACTACTATAGTGTATTGTATGTTATTTTGCACAAATTTGTAAGTTCTTTTCAAGATTTGTTTCTTAATAGATTTATTACAGTTTCATTGAGGGGATGAAAAATTAATTTTTTATGTATGTAATGTATAACATTGTTAGTAAATTTTGTAATTATATAATTTCTTTCCTCATTAATCTATTACAGTTAAATGAATGTAAATTTTTATTTAGTTATTATTATTGTTCCATATTAAGAATTTTAAGATAATCTAGACGTAATATAAGTTAAAAATTTAACTTAATCTCACTAATTCACCCTGTTAGGTATTAACCGACGCAGACAAGCACTCACTCGCTCACTGACCAACTTACTCTCTCACAAACCCACTTAATGTCTCAATAACCAAGTCCGTTATTCACACAGTCACTCGCACTATCACTCACTTACTCGTTAGTTAATTCATTCACTCATTTGATAACAGAGAAATGGCTCAAATTCACATTTCTCGTGCCAATTTTGAAATGATTCCTTCAACGGTAAATATTTTGAACAGATAGTATTCTCGTTGGACCTGTAAGACCTCTTGGAGGTCAATCTACAGAACTTTTTTGAAAAAAGGGGGAGGAAAATGAAGCTCTTCAAGTTGCAAGTTCCACTTTTGCTTTGCAAAGATATAAACACAGTTTATTCTATCTGAACTGATATTTGAGTGCTGTTGAGAATGAAAAGGACAAATTTTGGATAATGTACTCCTGCTTATTGGCTCCAAAGGTTTTCATTGCGCCCCTTGCTCCCTCTTGGAATATTTTTTTCTTGGACCAATTGAATCGGCTGTCCCGGTAGAGCTTTTCACGCTTAGGGCGATTCTCCCCTTTTCGGTTAATTTTTCGATGCCTCCGCCTTCGTGGGGTGTGCGGGGGTTGAGCGTGAAATTAAAAAATCCAATTAACCCGGAAGGGCGTGCGAGGCCGACAATACAGCCCTTGCGATTCGACACGAAACCTCGGAAAATTTAATCTCGAGGATGCCTGGTCTAATTTTTTTTTCTTCGGTCGTAGTCATTGTTATGGTTTTTTGCTATCTTTAAATCTTGTATATTCGAGATTTCCACAGGCTGACTAAACTGGCCGACTTGTAGCCTATTTCGTACGGGGCATTAACGTTCCCTGGACCGGTTGCTACTGATGACGGACCTAAAACCGGTTTTCTCAATTGTACGGTAGTGGAAATTGACTTTAATGGGGGAGGATCGCGCCAAGAAGAGCCTTGATTATTCTTTAAGGAGTTGTAAGACCGGGCGGAGCCTGGAATTCATAATTTCTTCTATCACTCTTCTTCTATTTCTTTTCTTTATATAGGGCGCTTCTAATTTATTGATTTTAATTCTACGACGCGCGTTATTCCGCAATTACCGACTCCCAGGCCAGATCGAGAGGGGGTCTTGATATACAATACTGTCAAAATGCCTCACAGGTTGATGTTTCCAATTAAATGCGATGTAGAAATTGATTTTTAATTTTTTGATTTTTGATTCGAATGAAAAGTTATTTCAAACTATTCAACATAACAACGAAAATTGATATAGAGAGAAAATAAATAAAGAGAGAGGGGGAGAAGGAGAGAGTGTGAGAGAGAGAGAGAGAGAGAGAGAGAGAGAGAGAGAGAACGTGGGCCACTGAAGCGATACATAGTCAATGAGTGAGAAACTGAATTAATTACTCTTTCTTCGGGTAACTGATTGTTTAAGTGAATGAAAACAAAATAGAGAATACTTGTAAGAGTGATTTGAACGAATATAAATTCGATTGAACAAATTAATAATTGAATTGGGAGTAAATAAATGAACAAATTGGTGGATGATTTAATCAGTTATTGAGTGAGTGAATGAACAGTGATAAAATAGTGAATGTATTAACGAACGAGTGAAATAAAGAATAATTGAGGAATGAACTGTGAGTGTATCATGGGAGGAATGATATGCGAATGGAAGAAGGTGAATGTGATTTCATGAATGTGCGAATGTGTAAGCCAGTGATTTAACAATTAAGAAAATGAACATTAGTTTATTTATTGCGAATGGGAAAAGAAATGAGCAAAGTATGATATTAAATATGGATGAATGATGTGCGATTGTTTATATGAGTGAGGGAATGAATGCCCTGTACGTGTGAATGAGTAAACGAATGTGAATGCGATCGATCTAATTAGCATCGATTTTGTAATTAGGTGTTTAAACGAGCATGTAAATGAACAAGTGAATGAGTAAAGCGACGAATAAATGTTTGTGATATTAAATAAATGAACGAATTCGTGAGTGAATCTGATAGTGATTTGTCATGTGATTGAGAGAATGCGTGTTGTACGAAAATTATGACACCATTCCGCTATGAGCGGTTAATAAAGCCTTATTTGAAGGAATAGGTAAATGAATGTGTAAATCATGGAATATTTACATATCCAATCAAGAATATCCAAATAAGGGATTGGTGAGTGATTCCGAATGATAATGATCATGTGAATTAACAAGTGATGTGAATGAATGAACGATTTATCGTGTAAGTGAGAGAATACATGACGGATCGACTGAATTTTAAATTCATTGCGTGCTTATACAAATAATGAAACAATGCTGGTATGAGTGGGTGAATGAATGTGATTACGATTTATTTAGCGGAAGATTGTGTTATTCATTGATTTACGTGATTGAGTAAAGAAACAAATCAATGAGTCAATTAAGGAATAAATGGTTGTGGAAGTAAGTGAATGACTGAACCTGCGAATGACTTGGCTAGTGAATGGATAACCCAAACAGCCCCTAAACAAGATTTAAACGAAATGTACTGATTATGTAAAAATTGAAACGTATAGAAGCAGAGATAATGGATTTATAAATATAATGGTATAATGCGGGTCAATGATACTCGAACATTATCAATTTTCAGACCACTACCATTTTGGACTACAGGTGATCGAGTTTGATCAGAATATCGAATCAACAACTGTTCCACGTCAAATACTGTAGTTAACACAAAAGATGGAGCCCCCTAAATTTTATAATTCCTGTTATTTAGTGACGTAATTCTACATGTTGTTTACATTGCGTGCCCCGAAGCCGATCGTTACAGAATGAACTGGATGCTTTAAGATTTCAAACCTTGAAGGCCGTTTTCGTTCGGTGTTTCGCTTGCATGCCTAAAAAGCACGGATAATGAGCATTAGTAGTTAGTCCTGGCATTAGTTGTTTAACTGTACGACGTGGTTTTGACAGAGATTTCTACAGGTCGTTTCGAGGTTTGAAAGAAAATAAAACGGAACGTTGAAAGGTCGCCACTCCCTTTCAGTGCTCCAGGGCCAAATTGGTTCATTTGGAACGGGAACACGTTTGAAAACCGCTGAAGGAGACAGATTAGCCAGTAAAGGAATCGGTTCTAATGTCTCTTCAGGGGCCTTGAAGGACAATTACTTAAGGTAAGAGGATTAAGTAATGCCCTTGACTGATCGCCTGGTAATAAAGGAGCCCGTTGAGAATGGAACGGGCGCCTCACACGTCCTTTCGCAAATTTCACATATTTCGTCGAAACGTCTTTCAACGGGGGCGTTTTTAAATTAAACAAGGAAGTCTTTCCGAATGGTAATCCAGGAGCTCGTTCCACTCGGAGATAAACTTTTTTAATCATTCCCCCTTCTTTATTTCGCCTTTCGTCATGCGGTGGAAAGCAATTTAACCACCGGGACCCGTCCCCTCAAGGGTAGAACAAACACAAATATAGGGAAATATTATCATCCGTCCCATCCTCCTCGAGCGAGAGTGCAATTAGAAAACTCGGCCAATTATTTGATGCGCTTATTTCCCCAGCTTTCTCATCCATCCCTCTTATTGGAGAATTAAAGGTTTCCAACTTTAAAACACAGCTCCGCATCTGACTTGAGCTGAATTTTTCACTGACGAGGTGAAAAGCTTTTTCCTTCTCTCATGCTAATGATTTTCAAGTTCCAGTAACAAGCTGGCGAACAACGAATATAGCAATAGACCTCTTTCAATAATTTTCCTAACAGCGTTAAGAAAAAATTATTGTTTATAACGTATGTTAGTAATTAATGTAATTATTAAAAATTAAATTATCAATTGTAATATTTATTTAAGGATCAATTTTTTTTTTCTTTTGTACTAAACTCTGTGTCAACCAAATATTTAAGTCAAATGAAAATCGACCTCCGGCAGACGAACCCTCCATGCCGTAATTTTACTTCAAATTATATATTATGTAATGTTTATAACTTTTCTTTTTTGCAATAATATATTATTATTATTATTATGTAATGGCATATAATGTACTGGTAGGTAGGATGTATGACTTCAATGTAGAAATCTAGATATAATAATTAGTTCATTGTACCAACACATGGAAAAAGATACATTTTCAACATAAAAATAAAATTAATTTGTCAAGGAAACCGTCTCTCGGACAAATTTTGATTTAAATCCGTCTCACTCCGATCCTTTTCTCTCTCTCTCTCTCTCTCTCTCTCTCTCTCTCTCTCTCTCTCCCTCTCTCTTTTCTCTTCTATTTTCTTCTCTTCTGTTCTCACCGGCTTTCTTTATCACTCCCTCTTTCTTTCTGTCTCCTCTATCCCTCATTTCTCACTCTCTCTCTCGCGCCTCACTTCCTCTCCTCTCTCCTCTTTTCCCCGGCTTTCTCTCTCACTCTTTCTTTCTCCTCTATCCCTCATTTCTCTCTCTCTCTCTCTCGCCTCATTTCCTCTCTTCTCTCCTCTTTTCCATGGCTTTCTTTCTCTCTCACTCTTTCTTTCTTTCTCTCTATCCCTCATTTCTCTCTCACTCTCTCTCTCTCTCTCTCTCTCTCTCTCTCTCTCTCTCTGTCTGTCTGTCTGTCTGTCTGTCTGTCTCTCTCTCTCTCTGTCTATCTGTCTGTCTGTCTGTCTGTCTCTCTATCCCTCATTTCTCTCTCACTCTCTCTCTCTCCCTCTCTCCCTCTCCCTCTCTCTCTCTCTCTCTCTCTCTCTCTCCCCTAATCTTATTTTTGTCCCACACATTGTGTCTGTCCTTTTTCTTTTCTCAGCAGGGTTTTTTAGGCAGTCTGTAGTTATGAACGTTAATATTTGAAATATGATCAAATTATCTTCATTATGTTCTTAGTTATCGTAGCTGATAACCCAACAATAATGATTTTCAATGTTTTCTATCTCAGACTATTTTTTAGACTAGATCTTACGGGATTATTAAAGATTATATAATAATGAATCAGTAGGGAGGATGAGAAAGGCACTGCGTTGATGCGCGATGACACGACGATGAATGTATTGTATACCTCATAACGATCTACCATGCAGCATAATCAGCAGCTATTACATTAGCATAGCTCGCAAGTTCAATGTCATGCCTGTCGCACTCGTGGTAACGTTCCGAGCTATTGTTTCTCGAATTGCCTTCTATCGACTAAATATGCTTTAGTCGTAAATTTTATTCTTTTTTTCTGAATATCCTCCACAAAGTAACGGCCTAACCTATAAATCTAATTTAAAATATAATTGTAATAACGAGAATAACCTATAAATTGAGAGGACAATTTTCCCCTGGGCGAGTTTTTTCCCTCCTAGTAATAATGTGTATAAAGGGACAAAAACAACTCCGGGGGAAGACGGATCCCCACGCCGAGCTCGCTCTTAACTATTAATAGGCTATTTTCTATTAAACTAAATTACAGTTATTAGACGGATTTACGATTTAATTTAAGATGTAAGGCTATTTCATGTAGGGCCTTGTTTAATTAGGGGATTATCGAAGGAGAATGAGAGATGCACGTAGCGATTGGGGGTAGAAATGTCGCCCGGGGTGGAAAAAGCTATTCGAGTTGCGAAGAAACAATAAGAGTTCTCCAGAGGAGTTAGCAGTTTTCAGAGGACATTAGGCTCCTGGGACCCCGTACAGTTTTCCCATTAGCAAACACATACAGGGAAAAAGTTTGTTCTACCGGGCCGAGTCGGGAACAACCTTTGCTGATCTTCGAGGCAATCGGTTTGAAATTACGGACCAAGAAACGCAATGCGGTTCTTTCTTTCATCTTTCTTTACAAGAAAACAAACTTTACACGCAAAGGTTTTTGTTGGTCAGCGTAAGGATAAGCAGTCTTCATAACTTGTAAATTATCACCGTTGTACACCTGTACAGTAGGCTACTAGAGATGTATTTCTATGTATGTAATAACGTGATAAGCTTTGTATGAAGTTAAATAGGCCGCTTTTTTTATAGTTTTTGTCTGAATAAAAAGTTTTATTGCAGTACAGAACAATGTTGTGGTCCCAAAGTTCATTTTTTCGCCCATTTTGTTCATTTTCCATCAGTTTCTGTCAGTTCTCCTTGCCTGTCGTTTCGTCAGGAAAAGTGTATAGAATTGTGTAAGAAACGAAACTACATTTATGTCGGAGTGCAAAAATTATAATCGGACTAAGAGAGTACAGGATGTCGAAAGAGTACTTTAACGCGAGCATATCTGATGATGTAAGAAAACCCAGCAGCTATCCTGGGTTTGATGATGTTACAAGTGACGTCTACTTTGTAAACCGCAGTACATATTATATACTGTGATGTGCAAAGAAAAGTTGAATTCAGCAAACGTATCTCAAGGACTGTTTTCAAGTTTGCTTCACGTCCAGTTTCTCCATTTTTCCTTCATTTTTGTCAGTTCTTCTTGAATTGCGTCACAAAAGGTGTACGGCGTGCATGGCACAAGAAAGGTAGCTGCTATAACTTTGTAAGAAGGCAAAATGAAAAGCAACTCCAATAAGAAGAGTGTGACCAAGGCGTGGTTGAAGAGAAGCAAATCTGGTTTTGTAAGTATGCTTAAAGAATCGCCCAGCACTAAAATAGTCAGTACGCTCTAATAAATATAGGACGCTCTCCTGCAACAACATAAAATTTCAGTGCAACTGTCACTTGAATGAAAGATTCTACAGGAGACAGGCTTCTGTTAGTAACCTTCATGACACCTAACAACTAAAACCAACGCCTCAAGATCTGGTATTGGGCTTACACATGGACTCCATTACGTCAAGATTTGACATCGCAAAGAAAGATCAAACTAAAACACCAGCAAAAGCACAATGAGTACCCCGAACTATCAACAACTAACAAGTAACTAAGTTAAAGTAAAAAAAAACCTGGTGAATCAACACCCACGATTGGTAACTTGGGGGTTAACTTCCCGACCTGCTACAGCAAGTCCGGATAAAACCCACATAACCCTACTGTGAAGGGTTAATAAAGTCTTGATCAAAGGAAAGACAAATCAAGAGTATATAATTGAGGATATGCTATCAAGACTAAGGTTAATAAAGCGACAGCTCAACTACTACTCGGTTGACTTAGTTAAAAAGGCAGTTAAGTAACTTGTGAAACAAATCTTAATTTGGATGGCCGGCCTATCACGGTTATCCTCAAGTTTCCTTTTTACACTCCCAAGGAAAACCAGACAATATATCCACAATATTTAGTGGTGCTACCGGTTTTGTTTTTCCTGTGAAGCCCAAACTTTAAAACTTTAATCAAGCGTAATTCATGACAATTTTATGAAGCATACTTCGTTTAAAGAAATAACACATATTTCCATCATTCACCTTATGATTATGACTACACGCTGCTTAACCAGACGTTCGACTGAATAAAGCAACCAAAACCACGACAACGTCATAAAATCTCGGAAAAACTGAAAGTTTGGAAATGTTTTTAGTTATGGTATTTTGACCTACAATTCTTTGGTTGAATTGATATTCAACCAAAGAATTGTAGGTCATAATACCATAACTAAAAACATTTCCAAACTTTCAGTTTTTCCGAGATTTTATGACGTTGTCGTGGTTTTGGTTGCTTTATTCAGTTGAACTGTCTGGTTAAGACGAAGGAAATTCTAAATTCAGACAGACTAAAATGATTAGAGAACCAGCTAACTGCTGAAACCGGCATGGCACGATGTCCCAACCTAGCGCATAGTTCTACTTGAGTAGAGTCAATTTAAAAACAAATCTTCATCTTGATCGTCGCTGTTCTATCCTCAAGTGTCCTTTTTATATCAAATTCTGGAAACCTAATAAGTCCTCAGCAGCCTGTGCTCTTCCTAATAGTTTTGTCCTCAAAACGTTTTCATATGGCTACCAACTTAAGGATAATTAAAGAAACGTATCATACTTCAATTTAGACAAGAAATCCGTTACACTGTCTTCAAGGAGGTCTTACCTAATCTAACCACAGTCCTGCTGCGAGAAACCGCATTACCTATTTTATATAAGGAAGAGTATATTAAAAGCGCTAAGAAAGGCTAAAACCAACAAATATACTTCAAAAGCAACAATCAAGAGGAAAATAAAGAGATTGAAGCTAGGTAATGAGCTACAGCTATTAACCATTAGAGGAGGGTCATAATAGTGCTATTTAATTGCACAGTGGAAAACACTTGATAGACACCGTAGGTAGATGGCTAATTATATATTTTTTTGTTAGAAAGAATGGAAATCTGCTGACGTTTATCGTTCCCTTGTTACTGATAGTAAAACAGCCGACCTATTGCCCATTGAAGTCCTTAAGTTATTCATGGCCAATAGTTTTTTATGTTTCAAAGACTTTTATATGGTATTGTTATTGATGTTTTGGATTAAAAAAGAATGATCGCTATACAATGAGATCCGAGATATTTCTTCCGGAAAAGGGTTTTTATATTTTCCCATCATCCCAAAACCCGTCTGGGCTAAACGTGATTTCCACCGGTGGCCTGCCTTGTAAAAATCGCTTTTTCTGATATGGCAAGAAAAAGATTAGCAGTTCGGGGAGTTCGGGAGGGAAAAACGTTTTTGAAATTGGTCGTCTGGTCACGTGCTGTAATGACAACGTTCCTCATATGAGGAAGGCGTGGCATTTCCAATATCCTCCCTCTCGGTCACATTCCCTCGCTCCCTCGTTCACCCTCTCGCTCGCTCCTTCCAGTCGGCTTCGCAATAAACCGGAGCAAAACTAAATTACCCCCTCTGCAGCAAATATTGGCCCTGGCCCTGCACAAAGCTTTGATACTCACTCCCTCTCGTGAATTTCTTATGGTGCTCGTTGAAAAATAACCTTTTTAGAAAGTGCCCCTGGATTTGCTTTGATCTTTATTGAATAATAGTGGCGCCTTCTTAATCCGGCTTGGCGTTATTATTTGCTTTCCACCGCATGGATTTACGACCTGTAAAATCCTTTTGGGGGCACAACATTCGATCCTTAATCACTATCTACTGTTCCCTTTTGGGAATATATCACCCAAAACGACGATCATTGCGGGCTTTGGGTTAAAAACGCCCTTATTGCAGACGTTATGACGATTAAAGCTCGACATCATCAATATTCATTAAAATGCCAACGATCCGACTTTTCCGCCCATGGGACGATTTGTTGAATGAGAAACGAAGATAACATTCGGATGAATTAAGCTGTAAGGAGTCGATAAACGAAATAGAAAATAAATTAAACCTGGCCCACCTGTTCCGAGTTGTTATTTGTGATCAATAAGAGACCACACGGTAGCTGTCAATTACTTCCTTCTCCTTTTTTTATTTCAAACTCTTTGATTATTTTGTCTGTGTGGTCTTGCCATATTTCATTCACGGAGATAAATTAACGTCTTATCTGATGCCGTCGGCGTCACATTTCCTCTCTAACCGGAAATTTTCAAAATGGCAAAAATTATCATTCAAAACACCCATTGCACATTGTTACACTTAGAATATTTCTTCCCAAACTTATGAAAACTCATTATTTTCTTTTTAACGATAAGAACCCAATCCTTTTTTAAACATATTCAATGATTATAATATATTTTCAAACATCATCATATAATTCACAAATACTAATTTAATTATGTACTCATATAAAATAGTTCAGAAGAAAATGTTTGTCTGCGAGGATATGTGTGACACTGAAGCTCTTATCTTCTAATTTGCTTAATCTATTGGTCATTTAAACAATTCTTTGTCGCATCACTCACTAATGATACCAACCAAATCATCAAACTTTCCCATTTACTCAAAACGAGATCACTTATCTATACACGTAATCATTTACTCTTACTAATAAAATCATTCAATATATATTTACTCATTTCACTCACACATTCATTCACACAGTCAATCACTCACTAGCTAACGAAATCAATCATTCCTTCACCCAGCTATTTACATATTCATTCATTCTTATTTTATACTTATTTCTCAACAACACTTAACAAAATCATTCTCAAGATCACTCACTTCGTAGCTCCCTCAATAACCGAACTCAGTCAATACTGCACATAATAATTTATTTTCTACCATTAATACGATAATTTCATATTCTTTCATTTAATCATTATTCATTTATTCACTCACTAAAACTTTCATTCACACAATGAACCACTTAGGCATGCGTTACTTTATCACAGTCATTCACAAAATCAAACACTGTATAATCAATTATTCACTTAAATTCTCACTTATTTCTTCAATCAATCATTTATTGTTGTGTTATTTCACTCACTAAGACAATTATATATAAAATCATCAACTCGTTAACTCATTCAATTTTTTGCACAGTCATTTACTTCTTCATTCACTCTTTCTTGTTTTCCTTCACTCAAAGTCGATCATTTACAAATTTAACCATTCATTAACTTATGAATCAATTATTTCTTTACGCAATCAATTATTTCCCTAGTCATTCACCTATTTATTTATTATTTCACAAAGCAATCATTCACAAAATCAACCGCACACTAATTCATGCAATCAATCATTTTTTTACACTCTCAATATCTCTTCATTCACTCATTTGGTTTTCTGTTATCACACTTACTAAAACATTCATTCACACAATCAATATTTATTTGTTTCTCTGTTATCTATGTCACAAAGACGAGAGTGATAATCATTCACAAAATCAAATTCTCGCTTTTGCAATCAAGCATTCATTGATACTTCCTCACACGCTCATTTGTTTCATTAATAATTATTTTTTATCTACAATTCCTGCTGTTTTTGTACAGTACTTCATGTCGCGAAGTCCAATCAAGGTCCTGGTTTGGCGAAGTGTGGGTAATAGAAATTCCATTAATTTGGTCTATTCCGGTTGGGGGAAAATCGGAAAAATGGGATATAATATAAAAAAAGAAGGTAAAGAATACAAGAAAGAGGAAAATTCCCCAGGAGAATTACGATCCCGGTCGCACAACAAAATTTTAATCTCGGTGGCATTTTCGTGGGAGACGTTTATTGTGAGGGACCGGACTATTTTGATTACTTCACTTCGGTTGAAAAAGAAGGAGAGGAAATACTCCACCGTAGAATAACAAATGACGAGCGTAAGAAATGATGTAGGGTCGCCTTGATTCCTCCGGTCAATTAACCCGACCCCAAAGATAAAAAAGCAGTCCTTCAAATCTCACCCAGGGAGCGAATTGAACTAATGACATAATTCCAAGGGAGCTGAGATTTTCCAGGTCGTGTTTCCACCCTAGAAATTTGTTTATATTAAACGCAGAAAATTCCTGGCCGGGGAAAATTATATCAGAAGTTAAATTCTGCCGAATTAATGAATTAATTATAAATCTAATTTGTTTTATATGAAATGTTATGTTTATATAGTAAATGATTTTTTGTTTGTTTCAGTGCTGGGAAAACTGTCAGCTCTTGCAGTCCAACTTTCCAGTTTGGTGGAGCACCATCTGCGACGAGAAGCGCATCTGCGTAAGTCCTCATCATTTCCAAGTTACCAACTTAACTCCACTTTAATACCCCTGTTTAATAAGTCATTATCGCCGGCAATAATTAGGGGCGGACCGATAGGAAACTGCGTCGGCCACCATCTTTTGATATATGCCCCCGGCGGAGGCACCCTGGGTTGTTTCCGTCTGAAAGGAAAAGGCCCTGGAGGGGTCCTAACTCAGATTTAAACGCGGACCCCATCCGTCATATTTCCCTCTAATTGCCATTACTAAACGATATTTAATATGACGTTCGAAGCGGAGATTTAAGACCGTTTGTACTTTACGAGATGAAAAAACTTCATTGAATTCTCTTTGAAGTTTCTGAATATAGCAAATATGAGTTTAATGTTTAGAAAAAGAATCATTAGTATAGTTAAAACGGAAATAGCATACAGCTGATGTGCTCGGCACTTAATGAAACGGCCATAGAATCTATAAATAAATATGATATCATCTATAACCTAGGGCACTTCCTTTAAGCATATACCGACCTAAGGACTTGAAAGCTTTGAAAAGAATCATTAGCCTATATTTTCCTGACACTGAACATTCGTTGGAAACGTAATTAGGAAACTAAGAAATAGGAAAAATCGTGTCTTAAGGCCGAAAACTCGTTTTTTGAGTAATCGCTTTTGGTTTTCCTTTTCGGAACCCCGTCTCGGTTGGATGTTAGGTAAAAAAAGACGTCCCCGGCCACATTTCTCACCGCGTCTCCCGCGTGCTTTTTGACACGCGGCCATATTTTACTGAAACGCCGCGCGGGGTGAGCGGTTGTTATTGTAATTTTATTCGAACAAATTGTCCTTTCATGGCATATTTCATCGGCCGGCTACGGTCTAATAAGAATTTACAGAGAGCCTTTGTTGTGCAACAACTTATTCCGGCTAATTTTATTTATGCTCATTCCTCCTTTCACACCAAAGGATGTGTCTTCGTGCAAGAGAACCATTTGGTCGGACCTAAACCATCCGTTTTAAAAATATAAACTTTTTTTTTTCAAAACAACTACTCAGACAACCACCTTCTCACATCATAACGTTTCCATATGTTCAAACCACTTGACAATATCATATCGTAAAATATTCTACTCTAATTATGAGAAAATGTATGTTAGATTTGCTTCGAGCGATAAAATAAACAAATCCTTTAATGAATGAGTCGCAGTGTTAACGAAACCATTAAAAGCACTTAATAAAAAATACTATAAATTCATAAGTGACAATTTGGTTATATGAGAGGTTTGATTTGATAAAATAATGTGTGAGTGTTGTATTAAATGAATGAGTGAATGACTGTGTTAGTCATTGTTGTGGTAAATTAATAAACAATCCTTACGCAAATGATCCTCAGTTTTATGAAATCACTCATTCATTTACACAATCTATTACTTCTTCATTCACTCACTTATTCCTTTCTTTTACTATATATCACTCACTTCAAAATTTTCACATGCAATCAATAATTCATTTACCCTTTCTTCACCCACTTATTTTTCTGTGATCTCACTCTCTAAGACATTCATTCACAAAATCATCCTCTCATTAACTTAAGTAATCAATTATTCATTTACCCAATCTACTTCTTCACTCACTTATTTTTTTTAACCCACACAATAAAAACCTCAGATTATTGGAGTTATACTTAAATAAGCTCACTCTCAACACGACACACAAAGATCTACATAGAACACAAATACTTTGAGCCCTGAAGATGATTTCAATAAAGATCGAAATGTTGGCACGATAAAGAAAATGTTTTTCTGAACCTACGTCACACCAGACCGCATCTCACGATCTCCAAATAATCATTATACTTAACGAATAAGTTAATTTAAGGTTAATTTAAACTTAATGAGTGTAAGGTGGGTGCTTTTTTAGTTGAATGAGTGGAGTGTGTGAACCAGTGCTCTAGTAAACAAATGAGAAGATGGTTGTGTGAATTAGTGATATGGTAAATGCATGAATACATGTTTGTGAGTATTGTGTTAATATAATGAGTGAATGGTTGGTTGTGAAAGTGAATGTTGCAGTGAACAAGTGGATAAATATTTATGTGAGTTTATTTAGAAATCGTGAGATGCGGTCTGGTGTGATGTAGGTTTCAGAAAAACATTTCTTTATCGTGCCAACGTTTTGATCTTTATTGAGATCATCTTCAGGGCCTGCGATTTACAAACATTGTTTACATAAAACAGTTACATTTTGGATGTGGAAAAGTGAATTTATACAATGCAAAATATATTTTTTATATATTCAATCAAAGTATTTCTACTCACTCAAGTTACACAGAAGAAAACACTTTGAGTGAGTAGAAATACTTTGATTGAATATATAAAAAATATATTTTGCATTGTATAAATTCACTTTTCCACATCCAAAATGTAACTGTTATATGCAAACAATGTTTATAAATCCCATGCCCTGAAGATGATCTCAATAAAGTTCGAAACGTTGGCACGATAAAGAAAATGTTTTTCTGAAACCTACTTCACACCAGACCGCATCTCACGATTTCTAAAAAAATATTGATTAACGGTCACTAATCACCACACATTTATGTGAGTGTTGTGGCAAATGAATGAGTGAATGGCTAGTTGTATGAGTGCTTTAATAAACGAATGAGTAAATGTTTATGTGAGCATTGCGGTAAATGAGTGTAAATGTTTATGTGAGTGTAGTAGTAAAAGAACGAGTAAATGGTTGAATGTTAATCTTTTTTGTATTTCTAAGTTAGTTAAGTTTATATTTTGTACTGTATGTGTTATGCACCAGTTTTAGTTTTAACAATTAGTTAATATTTATGTAAGGTATTGGTTTTGATAAAATTAATATTAATTATTAATACTAATGATGATGAATTGAAAAACATTACTCGGTCAATCGGACCACGAACTCTAATGAACTTAATAGGTAAAATGAAGTAAATCTTCACGAAAGCTCTCCGTGGCCATTTCATTTCGCCGAGAATCAAATAGATAACACGACATTTGAAAAATGGCAAAAAAAGAGAGAAAATTCGAAAAGATGGGGTTGAGATGGAAAGTTAGTGTCCGAGTGGATCGAAGTCACGGTAGCTCAAGTAGTAGAGCAGCGGCGTATTTAGCCGAGGGTCGTGGGTTCGAATCCCCCTCATGACACTGACTTTTTTTTCTCAACCAATTCCTTACATAAAGATTAATTAATTGAAAAACGTTATCCATTCATTCGGACCACGAACTCTAATGAATTTACTTTTAACCTTGCACTTGGCACGCTGCTTGTTATGCTGTTTGTAAATTTTATTCATATTTCTTTCTATTCACATATAAATGTTGTTACGTTAACTACGATGTAAGGCTGTACTACTTGGGAATTTTCCCGTAATGTGCTTAATAATAAAGAATAAAAAATAATGAGTGATTGTTCTAGGAAAAAAATGAATATTTATATGAGTGTTGTGGTAAATAAATAAGTGGCTGTTTGTGTAGGTTAGTGCTGTTCTAAAGGAATGAGGGGATTCTTGGCTGACTGAGTGTTGTAAAGAATGAATGAGTAAATGTTTACGTGAATATTGTGGTAAATTAATGAGTCAATGTTTAAGTGAGCATTGAGGTTAATGAATGTGTAGTTGTTTTTATGAGTGATAAGTGAATGGGTCAATGCATGGTTGGGCTAGTGAGTGTTCTGCTAAACGATTGAGTGTCTGCTTATGTGAGTGTTGTAGAAAAGGAAAAAAAATAACTGGTTGCTTGAGTGGGTTTGGTTGAATTGGTTCATGGGCAAAAGAGTGAATGGATTATCGAACGTGTTGTGTGAGTCATTCGAAAAAATGATGTATTGAAACAAATGAACAGACACATTTGTTGAAGAAGTGAGTGATTTAGTGAACTAATGAGTTAATTCCTGAATTTTTAATGAAGATTTCGGTGATTGAGAGTGTAGATGAACGGTTTGTGAACGAATAAACGATTAGAATAGTCTGGGAATGGTGGAGAGAATGAACGGACGAACAAGTGATTGATTGAACAAAAAAAGAGTATTGAAAGACTGAAATCCCGAAAAAAATGTGTGCGCGTGTGTCAATGGGATTGTGCGTAGTGTTGTGATTTTTGAGGAAGTAGTCTTAATCAGGATGGAGCTAATAACGGCATCGAGGGCCTCGAATCGTTTCGCACGGAGGCTACGAAATCCGACCGTCTATAAAATTAAAACCGAACGCATTGGAAAATGATCGCGTCTTTATTTTTGCAAAAGCAGCGAAATCCCCGGCTAGACGAGTCGAACGCAGGGAAGGAATCGCTCAAATTTCCCATCCTTTTTCCCAGGCTGCCGTCCTTCTCGTCCCACTTTCCCGGATTCTCGCGACTCCGTATAATTCGATACAAAGCTTGTTTTTTAACATAAAACTTTCGATGTGGATTTATGATAAGTAATGGAAGACTGTCATTGCCCCTACATATAAATAAAATTATACAAAACAGTAATAAGAGACCTGAAAATCGTAATAGTAGAATATTGTGCATATTGTTTACTATAACAATTATTTTGAGAGCTGCTGACAAAATTAATGACTCTGTTGGAAATAACATATAATAATTTTGAGATGATGTGCAAACGTATAGAAGAACGTAATTTATGGATTGCAGAGACCAAGGCGCTGGGGTTATATTGGACTCATTCGTATTTATCTTGAGTTTCGCCATAATAAATCAAAGTGAATTATGACGAATGACTTTACTTTTTAAGATTCCTATCGTTTTAATTGTAGTTATTTATGTAGGCCGTAGTAGTGGGAAATTAATAATCGTATGGTCAGCTGTGTAGTTGTGTTGTTCCTTTTGCGATGTATGAAAAACTGTTATAGTTTGTGCCTGTGCCAATATCGAAAGCTCGTTTTGACATATATAATTTATCCTGGCGATTATAACAACAGAGGAAAAAATATATACGTGTGTACGCCAACTTTACGAATTAGTGCTATTTGTCATAACTCTTGTGTCAAAGCGGGCTGTCCTCATCGCACAGGTCTGATCTGCGGTCTGAGCGAAGCCAAATCCGTTGACGTTTATTTATGCGGCCTATTTAAATCCAGCCCATTAACATGTTCTGGCTCATTTTCCAAAAGGCCAGCACTTGTTCACAGTCCATTTACAAAAGGATCGCTCACGACTTTTTTTAAAATTAAATCTCTACGGACGATACAGTCTGGAAATCTTCGATGACACGGGTCATTCCATCTTCTCCTTTTGACATCTTCCCCCCCCCAAGCCCGGAATGTGTGCATTCCTTTTCACGAATTTTAATCACCCGGTGTTTAAAGATTCCTTTTTTATTTGCTCCACCCCGAAAGGGCTAAATAAAACCGAAGAGAAGCAATCGAGGGCGGCTAATACTCGGCCTGGAGGCTAAGTATGAATATTCAAAAGGCAATCCAGGGCCGATCAAATAATAAAGCCGAAAACAGACTCTTCAGAAAAGCCTCCCTCGTCTAAATGAGCCCAGTGCTCTTCCAGGTCTAATACATGTAATCCTTCAAGGGTCTAATAACTATATAATTATCAATTTTTAATTTACTCCGACATACTGGCAAAACAAATATTCAGTTTAAACAAATAAACAACAAATAACACAAATAAAAAAAGCCCATTTCGGTAAATCAACCAGCCACAGCCTCGAACATGTTAATCAATGAAACGGTCAACAATTATCAAAATCTCGACATGCGGTGATGCACTCTGTATGGCTTATAAGGGTCCTGATATTTTGTTTTCAGGTCCGCAGAGTGATTGTAGCATCAAGTATGGTTGTGGCAACGACAGTAGGCAGACCAAAATGATCGGAACCGTACAAACTACAGATCCATATACAGCTATTACCACCAAGATATAACCTACTAGACATTACCTTTGTCGTTAATTCTACTGAAAAAGAAGATACCTTTTTTCGTTAGTTCTACTGAACAAGAAAATAGCTTTGTCGTTAATTCTACAGAACAAGAAGATACCTTTTTTCGTTAATTCTACTGAACAAGAAGATACCTTTGTCGTTAATTCTACAGAGCAAGAAGATACATTTTTTCGTTAATTCCACTCAATAAAAAGATACCTTTGTCGTTAATTCTCCTGAACAAGAACCTACCTTTGTCGTTAATTCTACAGAACAAGAAGATACCTTTTTTCGTTAATTCTACTGAACAAGAAGATACCTTTGTCGTTAATTCTGCAGAGCAAGAAGATACATTTTTTCGTTAATTCCACTCAATAAAAAGATACCTTTGTCGTTAATTCTATTGAACAAAGAGATACCTTTGTCGTTAATTCTATTGAACAAAAAGATACATTTGTCGTTAATTCTACAGACCAAGAAGATACCTTTGTCGTTAATTCTACAGATCAAGAAGATACCTTTTTTCGTTAATTCTACTGTGCAAGGAGATACCTTTGTCGTTAATAATAATGAACAAGAAGATACATTTAGTCGTTAATTCTATTCAATAAAAAGATATCTTTGTCGTTAATTCTATTGAACAAAAAGATACCTTTGTCGTCAAGTCTACTGAATAAGACGATGCTTTTGTCTCGAAAACATTTGAATATGATATCACACATGCCCGAATACTATATACTAAGCAGTTTTTCATTACGATTTTAGAACTCTAATCAGACTACGCGGTATTTTTGATTTCGTTACCTACTCAGTATTGTCGTAAAACACCGATTTTTACGGCTCCAATATTTGATATTTGATCTCACGTTTCTTTATGTTCTTTGGTCTACCCACATTGAAGAAATGCCAGAAAATATCTGGGAGGATAAAAATGCGAGGGTAATGGGCAAATACCAAAATCTAGGTATTTTGCAGATCTCAAGGATAAGGATTTTAAAATGTGATAATTATTGTGCATGATATAGAAAATGTGTATGTTAAAGAGAAAACAGGAAGCATTTCACTTTTTGTAAAAATGTTGATGTCAACTTAGTATTCAGCAAGCCTCTGGGCAAAAAATCACGACTATAATTGTCTATGACGGAAAAGTACGCTTTTAAATACGAGATTAGACGGAGTCGGACAGCCGTGGTGCGATTGCGAGCATCACAAGGGAAATATCGCACCGCGAAAGTGCCCTTCTGAAATAAACGGTGCTTAATATGCGAAGTCGAGCAGGGTCATAAAAGGGCGGAGGCGGCCGGCTGCGAAACAGGTGGTTGCCGCCGTCGACGCCGCCCATACCGTCCCTTTCTAATTAAAACTCGGACGCTTTTAAACAGAAATCCAATATTTTCAGCCGTGCTTCTTTTCCACCCTTTCAGAAAAACCACTTAAAGTTATCACTCTTGAGATAAGATGACCGGGGGTGGGTGGGAATGGAGAAAACCGAGTTAAGGAAGTTTTGTTCAGGTACTTGCTGTTTGAATTAGGTTTAATGGGAGATAGGGCCTTAATTAAACTTTATAAAACGCGGAGGCGGGTCAGAAAGCGATGGCCTAACCCGGTTAGCCCAAAAAAGGACAATACTGTTTAAATGGAATTTTTCCCCTCCCTTTTCTAATAGTGCTTTTTACCCCAGAGATAATTTGGTTTGAACAACTTTTCCTTTAAATTAATTCTGTTGCGTGAGATCGAGAATTTTTATCCTGTTGCCTCCCTCTTCAGAACCCTTTTGTATTATTCAACGAGCCTGCAACTTTATTCGACAGGAGCGAAGCATCCCCAAGCCTTAATAGACTCCAAACTTGTACTGGTGATGGCACAAAGAAAAGTCCACTCTATCATTTGATTTATGCTAGTATAAAACACTTTACAATACTAAAAATGCTTATGCTCATCAATAAATCATATATGTGTTATTAAAATAAAAACACTTCAACTACACCTTTACATGCCAATAAACCTTTAAACCAAATGTCACATAACAAACCTAGGTTGAAGAGATTTGGAAATGATTTAAACAAACCAATTAAATATAAAATAATTCTCTTAATGTCTTGGATGCTTCCAACATTCTTGAACGGGCCATAGGGAATTGAGCGATTGTACATGGCATATTCATTAGCTTAATGGATACGATTTGCTCCTTCCACTATACCATTAATGGATCCGGGATGTAAACTGGTTATATAGGCCTCCGAGCTCATTTTCTCTACCTCGGTATTAAAAGAGACAAGGTCCTTTTTATCCTTGGATACTACTGTCCTTTATCAACCGACGACTCGTTCTTCCAGAAACGCTGGAATTTTATCAATCGAGTTTTATATTTTTTGCGATCCAATGAGTTTGGATTTTTTTCGGTTTTGATGACAACTGCGCTTAGTTAAAGATCGAGCGAGGAATCATGTTGGAGACGTCAAATATCGTCAAATAATATAATAATTATGATTTGGTGATTTTTCGCCCGATACAAAGCGAGAACATGCGAGTCAAGGATTAATCCTTAGTCTCAGATAAAAACAAAATTGATATTTAAAACTTCTGACTTTTGAAACCGTCTACGTCTAGTCACAGATCGAATTAGGTATCAACTTTTTTGGTCAGAAGAAAAGCGAGAACAAACGGGCCAAATATGATTCTTATTTAAAGATTGATTATGGAGTCTTGTTCAAAAGGTCAAAGGGCTAGGAAAATAAACATTGCCTTTTGTAATTCCTCGCTTAGTCAAAAGAAAAAACAAACCGTCCGAATATGAAAAAACACTTACTTAAGGATTAATTATGGAGTCTTCTTTGCAACGCCAAATGTGCAGGCAAATGAACGTAGCCTTAGTGGTTCCTAGCCTGCCGAAAAGTGAGAACAAACTGGCCAAATATGAAAATTGCACGTACTTTTGTTAGAAACGTCAAAAGTTCAGTCAAAACATCATGGGGTTTTAGATGTTTCTGACTTGATAAAAAGTGAAAAAATCGAGCCAAAGCTGGAAATCGTACTTAATTAAAGATGAATTATGAAGTCTTGTTCGTCAAATGTGCAGGTAAATATACCTTGCCTTTAGTCGTTCTTAACCTGCTAAAAGTGAGAAAAAACTTGTCAAATATAAAAATTGCACGTACTTTTGTTAAAAATGTCAAAACATCATGGGGCTTGCAATGTTTCTGCCTTGATAAAAGCTTAAAAAAACGGAGCCAAAGTTGGAAATCGTACTTAATTAAAGATTAATTATGGGGTCTTGTTTGAAATATCAAATGTCCAGGCAAATGAACCTTGCCTTTAGTCGTTCTTAACCTGCTAAAAGTGACAACAAACTTGCCAAATATGAAAATTGCACGAATTTTTGTTAGAAACGTCAAAAATTCAGTTAAAATATCATGGGGTTTGAGATGTTTCTGACTTGATAAAAAGTGAAAAAAATCGAGCCAAACCTGGAAAAGTACTTAATTAAAGATGATTTATGGAGTATTGTTTAAAACGTCAAATATGCAGGTAAATAAACCTTGCCTTTAGTCGTTCTTAACCTGCTAAAAGTGAGAAAAAATTTGCCAAATATAAAAACTGCACGTACTTTTGTTAAAAATGTCAAAACATCATGGGGCTTGCAATGTTTCTGCCTTGATAAAAGCTTAAAAAAACGTAGCCAAAGTTGGAAATCGTACTTAATTAAATATTAATTTTGGAGTCTTGATTGAAATATCAAATGTCCAGGCAAATGAACCTTGCCTTTAGTCATTCTTAACCTGCTAAAAGTGACAACAAACTTGCCAAATATGAAAATTGCACGAATTTTTGTTAGAAACGTCAAAAGTTCAGTTAAAACATCATGGGGTTTGAGATGTTTCTGACTTGATAAAAAGTGAAAAAAATCGAGCCAAAGCTAGAAATCGTACTTAATTAAAGATGATTTATGGAGTATTGTGTAAAACGTCAAATGTGCAGGTAAATAAACCTTGCCTTTAGTCGTTTTTAACCTGCTAAAAGTGAGAAAAAAATTGCCAAATATAAAAACTGCACGTACTTTTGTTAAAAATGTCAAAACATCATGGGGCTTGCAATGTTTCTGCCTTGATAAAAGCTTAAAAAAACGGAGCCAAAGTTGGAAATCGTACTTAATTAAAGATTAATTTTGGAGTCTTGATTGAAATATCACATGTCCAGGCAAATGAACCTTGCCTTTAGTCGTTCTTAACCTGCTAAAAGTGACAACAAACTTGCCAAATATGAACACTGCACGTACTTTAGTTAGAAAAGTCAAAAGTTCAGTCAAATCATCATGAGATTTTGAGATGGTTGTGACCTGATAAAAAGCGAGAAAAACTAGCCAAAGATGGAAATAACACCTAATTGAAGATTAATTATAGAGTTACGTTTGAAAGGTCAATGTTCCAGCAAAATAATCCTTGTGACCAGTCGTTTCTAGCCTGCTAAAAAAACGAAAACAGACGGACCAGGCATGAAAACTGTACTTTCGCGAACATCGATCGTGAAGTTTTGTCTGAAACTTCTCAAAAGTTAAGCCTAAACATTGAGTTTGAGTGGTTTCTGTCTTCCTAAAAGTGAAAACACGTTGGCCAAATATAAAAACTGTAAAACAAGTTTGATCATGGAGTCCTACAGGATTTTTCTAAGTTCCAGCCATACAGCAATATCTCAGTGGTTCCTGGTTTGAATAAAAGCGAGAAGAGGTGGACAACAGTTTATACTTCCGGCTGTTCGAAACGAAATTTTGAAATATTGGACGTCTAGTCACTATAATAGCTCTGACGAGGTGGACAACACATTATGCCTCTTATGTTAAAAACAATTGATTTTTGAAACATTGTACATTTATTGCATATCACATTCGGCTTCACTGGTTCTGGTGTTATAGCAAGCGAGGACTATGGGATCTAAGACGAAAGCTTATGGAAACATCGTACATAGAGCCATGTTACAAACGAAGTCCAGCGAATTAAACATTGTCTTAAGCGTAGTCTGAATAAAATGGAGAACAGCGGGGGCCAAATATTTAACCTTAAAACTGATTCAGATCTTAATAAAATTGAGTGTGTACGGGTGTAAACACCACTGAGAAAACTTGGCGATCTAGTTGTAAGCATTAGAGTTGTTTAGAGAACAGCTAGTCCAAAGATGGAAGTTTCGATTCAAAATCCCATGTATTTTCTCTCGAACTCTAACGGTCCCTGCACCGATTACAAATAGCGAGCCCTGTACCTAAATTAGCGCACGGTTTTTCAGTCCGTCGTAAAATTCTGTGGCCCGATTGCGGTCGAGTAATGGCGATGAGCTGCGCCTGTAAATCGTCCCGTTGGGAAAAAAAACCAAACCTTTTTCTGAAATCGCCCTCTTGTCTTACTTATTTCTGCCAGAGGTAATTGCCTCCTCAGGAGCGTTATCAAAGATATAACATCCAGGTCAATTGGCATGGATGAGGATGTCCTCTTTCGTCTAATCCGACGATCCCAATTCCCGGGAGCATTTGTCAGCAGAACAATACGTCTTCGGTAACAGGTCGCCGTCGACGTTTATCTGTTGCATCCGCTATTTGCCCGGTCACGCGTGGGCTCCGAATGACAGGGCTCTGTTTACGTCGAGTCATCGGGCTGTGTGATCGGCTCGCTATCGATCTGGCCCGTCTAAACAACTTCCGACCCCGGTTTGGAGTGATTTAAGGCGGACTTGTTTAGGTTCAATGGCCAGTGTCCGTATCGAGTGTTCTCTTGGCTAACCATCGGCGATTTGCGGCAAAAAACCACATCATTGCCGAAGGTGATACAAAATCAATGATTACGAGCTAAATGATCTTCACCAATTTAATAACGTGGGCTTCAAAAAATCCATTCGATTCTAGTTGTTCTTACACAAAAATTATTATCAACAATACAGAAGGCTCGACTGAATCACTATTACACTTAAAATCTAAGTGCCTAATTTAGTCCTAAGTTTCTATTTTATAAAATTGCCAGATATGGCAAGAAATAGGAAAAAATTTTGATTAAAAAACCCCTTTATCTTTTCTTCCATAAAATACCGACGAACAAGTTATAATTATTTATTAAAGAATCTTGACATCTCACTGCCACCGATGGTGAAAACAACCCGTCGATATTTCATACAATACAGTCTGATATTTCCGGATATATATAAAAGAGAGTTCAAATCCGATTTTTAAGACACCTCTTCCGAGTAAAGGGTAAACTTTTGGGGCGAGACCTCCCTTGAATCGATAAGCCCTGCGTCGTGTTAAGTCCTGGGTTTTCGAGAGGTGGGGAACCTTTTGGATTGTTTACTGCGACAACCCTGCTTTCTAACCCTCAGGGAAACGACAGAGGGCCGTGTCAATGTTTATAAAGAAACGTTTAAACGAATGTTTTACTTTCTGGCCTGTGTCGACTTGTGAACCCTTTTCTCACCCCTTAACATGGAAAACACAGAAAAAAAAGAGGAACCGATTTTTAAGAGACATTAAACTTTTTGGTGTAATCTTAAAAACTAACTATTCTTCGAATTAAAATTCTGCTTCAGAAAGAACAAACCATTTTGTTTATATAAATAATTAGACTAGCAAGAAATATGAAAATTTGTCGATTTCTTCCGAAAAAACCTCAACCCTGAGTTTCAATACTCCAACAACATTGTCCTGTGTGTTTTTCTATGCTGTCCAGTATGTTTAGATTTACATGATTTTATAACATTGGGTAAATTATTTTAAAGTTTTATAGATTTGGGAAAAACTGAATTACAAAAACGAGAACGGGAAAAAAGAGAGAGAGAGAGAGAGAGAGAGAGAGAGAGAGAGAGAGAGAGAGAGAGAGTAAAGGATAGAGAGAGAAAGAGAGAATGTAAGAGAAAGAGTGGGAGGGAGAAAGAGAAGAAATATGAGAGAATGAAGGAATGAAAAATAGAGTAGGAAAGAGACATACAGCAGGGAAGAGGAGAGAGAAACAAAGAGAGAGAGTGAGAGAATAAGAGAAAGAGTAAAGGATAGAGAATGAAGGAGAAAATATAAGAGAAAAGTGGGAGGGAGAGAGAGAGAAGAAATATGAGAGAATGAAGGAATGAAAAATAGAGTAGGAAAGAGACATACAGCAGGGAAGAGGAGAGAGAAACAAACAGAGAGAAAGAGAGAGTGAGAGAAAAAAGGGAGCGAATGAGAAATATAAGGGAAAGAGAGAACGACTATGAGATAAGAAACAAAAAAAAAGAAAGAAAGAGAAAGAGGGATGGAGAGACAAAGAGAGAAACGGAGCGTTAGAGGGAGGGAGGGAGTGAGGCACAGCCGGTAAAAGAGAAAGAGAAATGGAGAGAGAGAGAGAGAGAGAGAGAGAATGATTAAGGGTAAAAGAATGAATCTTCTCCTTTATTTTCTTTCCCTTAATCTTTTTCTCTCTTTATTTATCTTTGTCTCTTACCCGCTGTGTCTCTCTTTTTCGTTCTTTCTTTTTTCTTTCTTTCTTTCCTTCTCTCATAATTCTTCACTCTTTCTCTCTTGCTTCCTCTTTCTCCCTCTCTCTCTCTCGCTCCATTTCTTCCTCTTTTCTTTCCCTCTCGCTCCCTCTCTTTCTCTTTTCTTTCTCTCTCTCTCCCGCTCNCTCACTCACTCACTCACTCACTCTCTCACTCACTCACTCATTCACTAGGTATAGTGATGATTGAGTGGGATGTGTAGCACTGTCTCAGTAAAATCATTTATTACCTTTCGGAACCCGGTGGCTTTTGATCAAGCTGTGCCACCTTCGAGTTTTTATTTTTCAAAACGGAAAACGTCCGCAACAAATGAAATAGCGTCTTTGATTGAGAGGACCGAGAAGACTAAAGCATTTGAACAATATGGACGTTTACACATTAAAAAAGCTGAACTTCTAAAAAGTGCTTTTGTTTAGCGCAGAAGCGTTATTTACCGAGGTTTTTATTTTCATTTTGGAAATTTTACAAAAATAACGCAGTATGATTTAGGAAAAAACCTTTCGAATTACAATTCTGGAAGGTTGAGAACGCTTTGTCCTCGATGGGAATCAACGTCCTTTGATGTCAATTTTTCAAATATTTCTTCTCCCTGTTCCGAGGCGTTTTTTTTTTAATGTCAAAACTCTAATGGAATTTTATGGGACAGGTGGCACCCGGCGACTCCTCCTTCAGTATTAATCTAGTAATTAAATTCTTCGGGCGGAGCAGGACGAAAACGGAACGTGGGCCGGAACAAAAAGGAGTGATGTCAAAGCGACTATTTTCAGAATGCGGCTTATTGCTTGTACAGGTGGAACCCGAAACGTGCCTTTTTGTAATGCGTCCCTTTTTTCTTCTTCTTTTTCTTGTTTCCACCCTCCTCACGTCCTAGAAACGTTTTCTTTCGTTTAGAACCCAACTTTGATCCCTGGACCGCGAATAAATTCCTGGATTGAAACAAGGGTCGCTACGGGGAAATAAAAGGAAAGCGCGTTCGACGGGAACTAGTCCGGACTGAACAGAGAGAAAGCTTCACAATTAAAAAGTTAAAGCTTTTGAAAAAAGTAACATGCTCAATTTAAAACCAAAGCAGTGCTAAACCTTTTACATTTTTATTCTATTTTATTTATTAATCTCATGATTAATAAATAAAATATATTTTTGAGTATGTTTTCCCTCCAAATATACTCATTTTAATTAATTGAAAATATTTAATTGTACTCAGTTAAGCATAAAACCGGATGTTATTTAAATTATCGTTGAGTGGTCAGATGATAAACTGAGTCGAAATGTATTTATTTTAATTAATTAATTAAATTACATTTTGTCCGAACTTCAAACAACTTGCATATTCATATTTTCACGTCGTTCTTTCGCTTCTTAATAAAAACAGTGGAGTGGCCAGAAGACAAATGGTTTTAGAATGTATTTATTTAAATTAATTGATTAAGTATTTAATCATTTTATTTTAATTGATTAATTATGTGTTTGATAATTCTGAATACTTGCACACGAAATATTTAAAGAACATAATTTACTTTTTTTTTAATTTGTAGCTTATATATGTATTTACATGTTACGAATGTGATGGCAGTAGTTTTTTGACACGGTCACAGCACCAACTCTAATGCCAGAGCTGCACCTGGAAGACACTACGAGAAATAGAGACACTCAGAGTGAGGAATTAAGTGCAAGGAGGTTTCGAGGCCATCGGGTTGTCGGAATGAGAATGTGTACAGAGTGCTCATAAAGAACGGTTAGGATGGATCCAGAAGTTAGTGTGAAATTTTTGGAATCGAGCTCCTATCAGTTGACGAAAGGAACGTTGAGATCATTGTGAATAGTGACGTAGGAAGAAGCTCTAACAATTTGTCTGACCACTTTTCATTCGAATGATTGGATGCTCTGGATATTAGATAGTTTGCCAGAACTCCAGTTCCACGTTTAAACTTGCCACAGTAAAGTCTTGTTTAAGTGTGTGGTGATTAGTGACCGTTAGTCGATAATTATTCAGAAATCGTGAAATGCGATCTGGTGTGATGTAGGTTTCAGAAAAACATTTTCTTTATCGTACCAACGTTTCTATCTTCATTGAGATCATCTTCAGGGCCTGGGATATACAAACATTGTTTAAATTTAACAAATACATCTAAGATGTGAAAAAAGTGAATTTATACAATCCAAAAAAATATTTTTTTATATTCAACCAAAGTACTTCTACTCACTCAAAGTGTTTGTTTTCTGCGTAATTGTGCCATTCTTGCGTGCCGTGTCGAGAGTGCCAGTGAGATATTGTTGTTTTATGTTTATACACTTGGATTTTGAAGGGGTGGGGAAGGAAGTCGGTATACAGCCTCAACATCAAAGAAGCCGACTCGTTATACAAAAATGTCTTTCTATACCGACTTCCTTCCCACCCCTTCAAAATCCAACGTGTCAAAAAATATCAACATATCAGTATAAAACATCAATATCTCACTGGCATTCTCAACACGACACGCAAGAATAGCACAATTACGCAAAAAAAAAAAACATTGAGTGAGTAGAAATAGTTAGATTGATTATCAAAAAATATTTATTTGCATTGTATAAATTCACTTTTTTTCCACATCCTACATGTTTTTGTTAAATTTAAACAATGTTTGTAAATCCCAGGTCCAGAAGATGATCTCAATAAAGAATAAAGATCGAAATGTTGGCACGATAAAGAAAATGTTTGTATGAAACCTACATCTCACCAGACCGCATCTCACGATTTCTGTATAACTATTGTGAACTTTGGTTAAAATTCGCTCATGCGTAAAGCTAATCAAGATATGGCAGATTGGCAGATTTTTCATTTTTAAGTATTTTTTCGTGCAGTAGGTACGCAGGTAAGAACAAGGAAAAGCTGCCAACACATTTCAACATAAGTGATATTTCAATTTTATCGTTATCGAGTTTTGAGAAAATTGATCAACGGGTGTTTGGTTTTTAAATGTTTGAAAAGATAAGACTTATTCCCGCTGTATTCCCCAGAGTTTACAAGAAAACCTAAAACCTAAAAATAACCTCATGCCTTACTTTTGGGAGGAGATATGATTAGCTATCTACCTACGAGAAGGAAGGCGAACACATTTGAGGGACTTAAAGACCAAAACATTTTATAAGACAACTTATGCAGAAAACAAACATTTTGAGCCCTGAAGATGATTTCAATAAAGATCTAAACGTTGGTAGAATATAGAAAATGTTTTTCTGAAACCTATTGTACATCACACCAGACCGCATCTCACGATTTCTAAATAATTGTCTTGTTTAAGGTTAATTTAGTTTTGACGGTCAAGACGGATTTCGGCCCTCGAAGTTTTCTTTTGGGGATTACACCTCCGTCTGCTGTGCAGGTATTTGAACTGAATGGAAATCGGTGTCTGTTTTTACTGATGCGTAGTGGACGGCATGACTTTTGCCCATGTGAAGTACACAGAGTTGTTTCTTCATTCAGTGTTCTCATCGACTTTTCGCACTAGACGTCAATAAGCGATCTTTGGATGTTACAGGTAGTTCGGATAGGAAACGTTTAAAGGACAAAATTGCTTTATCGTCCGCATAGTTTGGGTTTTCAGGTGTACAGGTAGTCAGCAGTATATATGATAACAATATGGGACCAAGAATGCTCCCTTGTGGGACGCCTGTTTGTATCGGTCTATTTCCGAACATTCGTTCCAGCAACTTTTAATCAGCGGCCGGTTAGGTAGTATTTCAGAAGTTGGTAAAAAGAATTGATAGGAAGTATTTAGTGTGTTTTTAATTGGTTAATTTTATATTACAAAAAATTGAATAGAAATCGGTTGATTTTCTCTTCATTAAATATATTTTTTATTAATTCACTTTGCAATAAACGCCCATTAGTTAATCAATTAAATAATAAAACTAAGTTTCGTGTTTTTCGTCATGAACTAGCCATCCTATTTATCCGGCTTAACTAGTTTCCTTGTTGTTCTCTCTAGCATATTTGAATATATCTCTTTAAAATGTAGCCTTCTCGTTGTATATTATTTCATCTCGAACCAGATATTTCCTGGGAAAATGAGGTAAATTTGAGGTCGAGACAGTCTGAAAATAACAATCAAGGTCGGGGGACCGCGATCCGCCATTATATTCAAATTACCTCATGCCCTATTTATCCTGCTCTTGAATACATATTGTATTCATATCATACACATCGGGCTAATTTGTAATTCTATGCCTAGGTGCTTTAATTGTATTCATAGGGCTACAAATTGCGAAGAGGGGGGCTGTTCGGCGGGTGTACTCCGTATTTCACACGAGGAAAGGGCCCCGCATTATTCTTTTTGGAACATGGAGGGTCGACGTTGATTTTGCATTTTTACTGACCTACAAACTCTTAGTGGAATTAATTTTTTGTCTCTTTAAAAATACCTGTAACTGGTCATGAAAGTCATGGACGCATTTGCTTTCAATACTGGCCTAAAGGAAAAAGGAAAACAGCATAAAAAGAACGGCTAACGTATAAGAGAGAAAATGCACAAAGCCACTCAGTAATTAAGTAAAACCGTCAAAAATATAAAAAAAGTACAACCCTCAATAAATACCACTAAAACAAACAAACACTAAAAGGAGAAAGAAAAAGTTTTGTAGATGAATATGCAGCGGAATTGGTATAAACTGGTACTCTCAGAGCTATTGCATCCCCACATAAAAAGAAAATATCAGTAAAAATAACACCATACCAACATAGAAAGAATAGCTGACATAGGTGTGACAAAAACCACGCGTCCATTTAATAATTCTCTAAACGCCCAAAATAACAATGAAAAGAGAGAGAGAGAGAGAGAGAGAGAGAGAGAGAGAGAGAGAAAGAGAGAGAAGAAAATACGAAGAGGTAGTTTTAGACCTAAAACTGTCCATAATAAACAACCTAATAGAAATAGACGTATATAGAAAACCCACAACTACAGACACTATGATACCAGCGGATTCTTCCCACCCATGGTCCCAAAAGGCTGCTGGTTTCATTTGGCTCATAGACCGGATGTTAAAACTTCCGCTAACACCTGATAACTATAAAAAAGAATTAAAAACTATTAAAACCTTAGCAAAAAACAACGGGTATCAAGAAATATTTATTGATAGGTTGCTAGTTAAAAGAATAAAAAAATTAACTTTAAACGAATCAACAATAGGACTCAGTCACCCCACCACAAATGAATCAGTAGGTTTCCGTTGTTTGCCATACATTGGTGAATTATCGCAAAAAGTTAGTAAAATTTTTAAACAAGAAGGTTTTAGAATAGCTTTTAGAAGTACGGGTTCACTTAAAAACATCCTCTCAAAACCTAAAGACAAAGTAGACAACTTGGCAAAAAGTGGGGTTTACCAACTCAATTGTAATGATTGTGATATTAAATATATAGGACAAAGCGGTAGAGAAATAAAAACAAGAGTAAAAGAACACTTGCCTAAATCGAGCAAATTTTCGGAATTTAAGGACCATCTAAAAGAAACAAAACATAATTTCAATTCAAATTTAAATACAAGAGTGTTACATAGTTTCAACAAAGGGAAAGAACTAGATTGGTTTGAGAAATTTGAAATTAAAAAATGTAAAATTGAACATGGTGATAAATGCATTAATAATATAACAGATTTTGATCTACCTCCCATTTTAAATATGTACATAAATAATATCAAACATCCAAATAATTAATCTAATTATTTTAATTGTTATTATTTTTATAGTAATTTATAGTAATATTGAGTATTTATTATTCTAATATTTATTTGTGTTATAATTTCCGCGTTTCGCACGTTCAAATTGAGCGTCATTAAAAAATAAAATAAAATAAAAATCAGCTGATAATTGGAACGTTGCGTTGGCGGAGGTATCAGCGGTTCACTTTGGCAATTCATGTCGAGAGACGTGGTTGTAGAAGTCCTTCAACCTGATGATGAGCTAAAAGGCTCGAAATCCGAATCGTTGCAAAACAACTTACTGTGAGTAGGAACTATCCTTTTAAAGAGTACGAAGAGGTATTTCTTGGGAATTGGTAACCTTCAACTTTGCCGTACTACAATATCAACACGTATAAAGAAAATAACAGAATAATAAAGAATACAATACAAGAATACAAAAAACACAGAAAATATGCTTCTCTAAAAATGAAATAAACAAATAAGCAAACCTAATACGTATTCACTCCCAAATCTCGAAAAAAATACATAGGTTAAGTAAGCATACAATAATTTATATTAACGAAAAATTAAAACGTACAAGCACATACAGAATAGAGAAAAAATCAGCTAGCGATAAAATAAAGTCGAACATACACTAATTAAAAAATGTAAAACCGACGGTCATGTGTTAATTATGCAATCCATTTCAACTATAAAAACTTGAACAACACCATGTTGAACCTCCTCAAAACAAAAAGTCAAATACACAAAGAGAATAATCCATTAGATTTCGTGGTCCTATTGACCAAACAAATTCGTTTCAATTAATTAATCTTTTTATGTAAGGTTTTGCTTGAGGTAAAAAAAGTCAGTGTCACGAGGGGGATTCGAACCCACGACCTCCGGCTAAATACACCGCTGGTCTACCACTTGAGCTATCGTGACTTCGATCCATTCGTACACTAACTTCCCATCTCAAACCAACCTTTCGAATTTTCCCTCCTTTTTGCCATTTTTCAAATGTCGTGTAATCTATTTGATTCTGGGCGACAACCAAAATGGCCACGGAGAGTTTTAGTGAAGTATACTTCATTTTGCTTATTACTTCTATTAGGTATCATGGTCCGATTGACCAAATAAATTCATTTCGATTAATTACTTTTTGATTATGGTTTTCGTTGCGATTAATTAGTTTTGACATGAGTGACATAAATTTATTTTTTATAGCAATTTATTGTTTTCGATTATTTTTGCAACAATTTTGCCCTACGATTTATGATTATATTGTTGTGGAAAGAGACGTGAATAATCCTTATCAGGTGTGAATGTGTATTGAGTGTGTGTTGCAGTCTTTTACTTCTGCTGGGTGCTGAAATGACCTAGCTGTCGGATGCCCCTGCAAAAAAAAAATAATAATAAACCGTATGGAAATATACTGATGATTTTATAACTCTGAAGGGGACGAGGGAGAAACCGCTATTCGGAAGTCAATTGTGTTATCATCAAGGCATTCCAGGCTAATGATCTTACTTAGTTATCCTTGCTTGCATCGGCAGAAAGTGGGCGTCCTAATTTGTCATCTCGGGTAGAACCGGTAGTATGATGTCGGCTAATGATACCTTAGCCCACATTACGCTTCGGAGCCGTGCGGACCCCTGGAGGCGCCGGGTCGCTCCAGACGGGTTTGCATATAAAAGGGGTCGTGACTTATCCCGACAAATTTTACAGCCCTCCTCTCACGACTCAACTGATCTGTCCTTCGTCTCCTTTCTAATCGGCCCAATACGCTTTAAACTAAACCGTTCGATATTTTATTGATTTTTTACAACTCCGACGTGGATGAAAACGATCTGGGACAAAGAACGCCGTCCGACAGCTGTGCCTCTCCAGGAAGAGGAAATCGCCGGAACCCGTTGCAACAATGGTCATGTACTAGCCATCACATAGGCACTCAATGCTCTACTCATAATACTAATACCATTATCGCTATAATAACCCTGCACCTGGCTGGTACTATATTTGAAAAATATGCTTCGGCCTAAGAAAAATTCATAAGATAAAATGTCAATCCTTGCGTATTTCCTTGCAGATTCCAGCGAAATTGTCTTGCTTTGGACGAAAAAAGTTATCTTCCACGCCCACCCGTTTATACCTGAAACGCATATCTTTTTGTGCCCCAGATTCAATCCACAAAAACCTCCTGGAGATATAGGAAATTAGGTGAATATAGTCGACATCTGTTCTTGCTTGGTTTGATTATTTAACATAGACATTACCCTTCATCGAAGCTTTCTCGCAGTCACGAAGATGTTCTAAGTTATGTTCCGACTTCACGCAAACATGCGTGGCGCAGTTATCTGCTAGGCCTACATCCGAGCAAATCGAAAGCCCTTAGATGAACTTTTCGACGAAAATTAAACAGCAATAATTTGCGTGCTTATGATAAACGTATTTTAATAAAGATTGGAGAATGTATTTATTTAAATTTATGTCGTTTGATAACTGATCATTACCTGCATATTCTAGCATCGATGATCTGACAGGTTTTATCGCGTTCTACACCAGATTTCTATGAAATCTTATTGATTTGTATGTGTTTCGTTTGAAATTACATCGCTAATAGGTTTTGTTTTGTTTACAGTTCCCTGGGTGTGAGGAGGCTTGCCAGTTTCACGCCGAGATCGGCGGCGGCCAGAGCGAACCGGTCGTCAGGACGAGAAGCGAAGAGGTGCTCAAAGTGGAAAACAGCGTCGCCAGTTGGTCCAGGCCGAACAAAGCATCCGGCCCTTTCGTCTACGTCGTGATGCGACGCGTCGGGGATCGTCCCTGGAAGCAGATCACCCAGACCCTGGAACCGAGGGCCTGGGTGCCTGAAGGCGGAGTTCTTCGCGTCCTTGTTGTCAATAGGGTCGGCCTCGTAGCCATCTACAGCCCGGAACAGCCCGACTCCGAGATGGCACAGATGAAAGCCGTCCTGGAAAGCCTAGGCCGCGGAGGCGTGCTCAACGGCTACCCGATACCTCCACCTCCTCCTCAAGGCAAGAGGATCAACACACAAATCGTCCAGCCGTCCACGTCGATACCCAACAACAACATCCTCGTAAGTCTTTTTGTTATTATCTCAACAGGCAGAGATTTCTAACCTTGTCGAACTTACAGGACGACAGCAGGGCGGAAGGAAAGCGCCCGTGGAACCTCCACACTATAAGTCTCATCCACCAGAAATACCTAGTGATAGCAGAAATCGCGTGGGAGGGCAGGCGGCAGCTCCAGGGCTCGAGGAAACCCATATACTTCGTCACGTGGGAAGTCGACGGTGGTGGCTTAAAAGGAAATCTCCTGACCGAGTCGACCACAGTCACACTGTCGCTCTGCACCGACACCGTCTACCACATAGAGGTAAGTCTTCCAACTAAATATCAAATGTAAAACCGTACAAACCGTGTCCGAGGTTTGATTTTTGTCTGTTTTGAACCTTAAATTATAACAGGGTCATGTCGCTAGCCGAGACCTTATCCTCCTTTGGTATGCAATTGACCAAGGATTAACTATAGTAGTTCCATGCCAATAACTTCTATAAATCAAGTGAATGTAAAATCTTTCATTCTTCTGTGTTTATTTTGCTTTGGTGAACGTTACAGCGCATTTAAAAAAATATGTTGTAAAAATTTGTGCGTATCCTCGCAATATCAGTCTAGAAGTGGTGTAATTTTTCACTACAATTATTAGGTTTCGTAATCCGCTTGACCAAATAAATTCTTTTCAATTAATTAATCTTTAATTAAGGTTTTTATTGAGATAAAAAATGACAAAAAAGAAGGGAAAATTCAAAAGGTGGGGTTGAGATAGGAAGTTAGTGTCAGATATCTCAAGTGGTAGAGCAGCGGCGTATTTAGCCGAAGGTCGTGGGTTCGAATCCCACTTCTGCCACTGACTTTTTTTTATCTCAACCAAAAACTTAATTAAAGATTAATTAATTGAAAAGATTTTTCTCTATTTTCATATTGGGATTGATAGGTTGATTTACGCTTTAGTATTTTTATAAAATTATTTATGGTCTGCAAATTTGTATTTTTTTCCTGTGAAATATAAGCCAACTCAGTTTGTCACGAAACGTTCCCGGGTCGTACGTTGTATTCTTAGTTTCCGATATTTATAAACATCGTACGTGCCATTAAAATTCAATTCGATTTTAACCATGCGGGAAATTAAACGTTTGTATTCAAAGACTGGTGCCAAAACGTTTTTCTTTATTTATAGAAGTGCAATTTTTTTTAAATTTATTAAAGTGATCGCCAGGTCCTAGGAGCAGGATGGTTATAATTCAACTGCGTCCCACCCCCTTACGCCAACGCCCCAATTGAACACATTTCAATAATTAATAAATCACGGTTGTTCAACGCTTCAATTAAACGGTCAATCCCGGCTAAACAATGCGCATCTATTACGTTGAAGTGTACGATTCGTTTTGGTCTTTGGATTTTTTTATATCGGCCTCGGGATACAATTGGCCCGGAGATAATGCCGAGTTTGTACTAGAGTTAATTATAGGTGAGGCTGGCGGTAAATTTACCTCCGTTGGCTTTGCGGAGGGGGGTCTGGAAATCCGTCGACGGGAAAACAAATTCTTCAAAGACGCATCTGGGAAAACATGTGCGCACGACATGTGTGTCCTGTCTCGCTTTTTACCTAGGGGCGTTTTTTCAGCACTCTCCCCTAAGGGATAGAGTATAAAAAAGTGTAAATTAGCTAAGATAATTGGTTTAAAAGTTAAAACAAACAATGCTTTGAAAACAAATAAACAATAAGCTGGTTTAATAATTCAAACATGAACAGACATATCAACTATGATATGCCTAATACAAATTTTAGGCAAGAATATAATTGCTCCTACCTCAGAATTAACTAACTAGAACTACTATTTCTTTGTACAACTTCATTAAACAAGAAGGAAGATCAGTTGCTCATATGCACAGGCTACTGTAGGGCACCTACATGTCATCATCTATTAGAAATTTTTCTTTGCTTTTGTCAGTGTCGCATCTATAGCTTCGATGGCGCAAGAAAGGTAGATGCTACAATCATGAAAGAGGGTAAAAATGAATAGCTGGACTTAAAAAGAAGAGTATGACCGGTGTTTGAATAAAAGCATATCTACTGATCCTTTAAGAAGTCTGTTGAGTACAGAGGATATTCTTCAATTTAAACTCATTTGACATAACGCACCTCGAATCATAAGTGCATTTTAGCTTCATCATAACGATGACAATGTTTACAAAATTCTGGTTTGGATGGCCTGGCATCATAAAATTGACGTCGACTTTGAAAGCCTCAACGGGAAAGAGTGTCTCTGCTTCAGGAACAAAGCAATCTACATCGTACATATGCTTAGAATGCTTAATGAAAAGAACGGTTATAGTCGAAGGGAATGAAAACCTAAATCAAGGAAAAGTAACTAAGGTGTTATTTCCTAAACTAGTTAGTTTTTCGCCCAGTGTCTCCATTTTTCTTTAGTTCTTCCAGTCCGCCTTGCGGTTGGGTGGAGGCAGCCACTACAACTTTGGTGAAGGATAAAAATGAACGCATTGTACAAAATGGAAGGTTGAACTTTTGACTAAACTGGACGAATGGTGGAATTGGAGGTATTTGAATTAAAAGAAATTTGTACGGCCAAAAAAATTAAGACACTCCTTCTTTGATTCGACAGCGCAAAGTTGTCCATTTCACGGACGAGATTAAGGTATTGTGGAAGAACTATGGGCTGAATGGAAGCAAGATCAGTTGCTCAGACGTACGCAAAGACCAAAAGAAAAACTTCGATTCAAAATAACTGTACTAAGATGAAAGCCAAATTATTTTACATGAAAGAACAGCTTGATTAAATAAGGAGAAGCCTCAATACGTTGAATAACTTTTCATAGAACCGAAACGTAAGATGCTTTGCCCGCAAAAATCCTGGTGGAACAACACCCCAAGACATATATAGGCGAAAGACTGCAAGCAAGTTTGAAGAACACTTACCACAGACCTTGTGCAACAAACAAGAAAAATCGAAAGAAACCACAATAAATGTATGCTTAAAAAAAGGTTAATAATTTTTGTGCCAAAAAATAGCAGAACACCTCCGGTGTAACAACTAAATCTTTGGAGGCTAATAAAAAGTCTGAAGTTACATAATGAGATTGCCTCTATAGGCCCACATGAGGTCATATACATAGTGCAACAGGCTGTTAAGTACACCTCAGAAACGAATTTTAATCTTCACCCTTGCTGTTTTATCCTCAACTGTCCTTTTTACTCCATATTTTGAAGAACCAATCAATATGTCAATTTCGAACAAGATAATCCGTGGAAAATATAAAATGAATAACATAAATGAAATATAGGTCACGATAGCTCAAGTGGTAGAGCAGCAGCGTATCTAGCCGAAGATCGTGGGTTCGAATCCCGCTCGTGCCATTGACTTTTTTATCTCAACTAAAAACCTTAATTAATTGTAATATATTAATTGGTCAAGCGGACGGTGGTTGGTGAATAAATGTAATAATTGATTTCTATTTCGCTTTGACCAAGCTGTTTTGTTATCATGTATTCTAAAATTTTGTGGTATCTGATATAACTTAAATAAAAACGTTCCTGATATTTCAGTTTTCAAGTGGGTTTATACGAGTTTTATCGATGGATTGTTTGTTATTTAGTTGTAATGTCTGGATGTGCGAGAAAATAGTCAAATAGAAGGAGAATACGAGGAGCAGGGTGATTAGATGACCACCGAACTTCTGAAACACCATGGCGCGATGCCCCAACCGTAAAAGCATTTCAATTCCGCCTAGCTTGAACGAGGTGCTAGTCAATAATGGGGATTTAAAAGATTAATTATAAAAGGCTAAACTAAGTCTCTGGGATTATTTGGCCACGTGTTTCGTCCCCGGCGCACCCCCTCTCTATTATTCTACACTAAACCCCGGGCAATCCCTAATCCTCGTTTAAAAACATCCTTCGGCCCCGTGTCCTTTTTGGCTGTTAATTAATAATTAAGGACGGGCGTCGGCCCTTTTCGGATACGCGCATTTTTGAACAGGCCGTTAATTAACTCGTGAGATTAAAGGGGAATGCCATGGGGGAAAGGACACGACCCCCGTGAAAAGGTTTGTTCAGGTGGCTCCAGAAGGTCCAAAGGGTCTTACGAGAAAACAAGAGGTGAAGTGTGTAAGAGGTTTATCCTCGGATGATATATTCAGGGGAAAGGGTTCGAAAGCCTCTTTTTTAAGTGTACTCTCGGATGTTGATATCCAATTGAACACTTGTGAAAAATCAGAAAAATGAACGTAATGTGGCACATACTTTATATAAAATGAGTGGGAAAAGGTGGAATACATTCGTATAAACTGACTTGAATTCTCAATTCTATAGATTCTGTGTTCGAACCCCGTCAGAGCCAATGGTTTTTTAATAGATTATTGTATGATAAATGTATTTTTAAGTACTTTGACCCCTTGCCCGCGACATCCGCAGGTATGATTGGAATTTCTTTACTTTTTTTACATCGTATAAAAAAGAAGAAAATATCCAACTGTTTTTTTCAAATTGTAAAGCAAAACATGGTCCACCTTATGGTTAATTACATCTATTACGTTTTGTGGTCCGATTAATCAAATAAATTCTTTTAAATAACGTTAAAAAAACCCAGTGTCACGAGCGGGATTCGAACCCACGCCGTGGCTCTACCACTTGAGCTGTCGTGACTTCGATGCACTCGGACACCAATTTCCCACCTCAACCCAACCTTTCGAATTTTCTCTCCTTCTTGCCATTTTTCAAATGTGCAATCTATTCGATTCTCGGCGACATATGAAATGGCCACGGAGAGCTTTAGTGAAGATATACTACATTTAACTTATTAAATCCATTCGATTTCGCGGTCCGATTGATCAAATAAAATATTTCAATTAATTAATCTTTATGTGAGGTATTGGTTGAGATAAAAATTCAGTGTCACAAGCTGGATTCGAACCCACGACCTTTGGATAAATACGCCGCTGCTCTCTACAGCTCAAGTGATAGAGCAGCGGCGTATTTGGCCGAGGGTCGTTGGTTCGAATCCCGCTCGTGACACTGACTTTTTTATCTCAACCTATACCTTCCATAAAGATNTATATATATATATACATTGAAAAACTTATTGTCAATCTTACCAAAATAAATCTTTGAAGTGAGAAGATGTTTTCTTATAAAACTTGTCTTCTGTCCATTGTCTGTAAGTAGAGAGTGGCTCGATGAAAACTGATCATGTCTGATAGGTCACTTTGTTCTATCCAAAATTTAAGCTTTTCTGGAGTGTTCCGTAGAAAATGAAGTTCAATATTTTTCTTCAGCAAAGTTCCAAATCTATTGAAAAACTGGCCTAAGCCCTGTTAAAATTAATCTCTATCATTCATCCTACTATTTGTTATATGACTCTGTCTCTTGAAAGATAAACAAAAGGATGTATGGTCGTTGTTTTAGAATGGATTCTTTTTTCAAGTGCCTTTTGATTTTTATGTCTAAATTTCTTAAGAATAATTACTTTTTGTCTTATCCTGGCATATACACATTAAACGAAGGTTGTTACTCGACCACGTCCGATCTCGGTGCTGATTTGCGGGGATCGCCGGTGAATCACGCCATCGGGGAATTGAATTCGTTATTTATCGTCCCCTGGGAGGGTTATATAATAACCCGAAGGATATTATTAAACGCCCATTGTCCTACGGGATCACCGGAGTATTTACATTTTAAAATATTCCGAGTCATACATGAGCCCAGGCCATTGTTAAAAGCCCAGGGATAAAAAGATTACCGTCCGGTATAGGGGGGTCCTTCAACTTTCCGCGAGGGACTCTCTCATCCCCGATCCGGGCGGTAAATCACGATCAAATAATAGCGAGGTAATATATTACAAGCGATTAGACTTTCATGGGAATCCATTAAAAACGGTCGTCGAAAGGATAATCCTTCATTTTATTTGGATGAAAATTAGGGTTTCCCAGTGGTGGATATGAAAATGTACGCAATGGCCCTGTATAATCGCTTGTTTATTCTTCTCTAATATATGGACTTTTGCTTTCATTCAAGTTTCCTTCCAGGATCTGACATTTTTAAAATAAAGCCTAGAAAAAAATTTATAAACAAATGATTTATATTCTTTTATTATGGCAGATGTAAAAGGTCATCCCAATAATTCCTACATCAATTGGCGTAATCTGACCGCACCACATCCAAAAAAACATTGTATCATCTTTTCATGGGTTTGACCGACCGGCTGGGGGAAAAATCCACCTCATTATAAAAGCTCCGAGAAGATTTACGATCTGATCTCTGTGTTTATGAGGTCTACTAATGATGCCGCCGCCTTCCCCCTGAGCTCTTTTTTTCCACATATTAATTACTTTGTATTCCGAAAATTAGCCTATAAAATTTTTCCTGTCAAAAGCCCCTGCCTTTAACGATTGCCACTTTCAAAATGATCATCTGTTTGTTCATCCCTCTCTGAAACCTGTTAAATGTTAAAATTTATAAGCATTTATTTTTTATATTTGGTGATTCGCTACTCGTACGACAATGTTCGTCCGGTGCTTTTGTACCATGGTCCGTTTCTTAACCCTCTCGCAGATATTCAACATTTTATGTTGTTTTTTTCATCTATCTCGGATTTCGTCATAAATTTACTCGTAGCTCTTAAAGTATTCATTTTAGGGGAATTCCAAAAAAGCATTGAAAAGAGGTTTAATTTTCTTTAAGAAAACCCCGTCTGGAACATTCAATTTAATTTTCGATAAAAAAAAAAAAAGAACAATGTGATGGAAAAAATATACACTAAACAGAGACAAACAACATAAAACGAAATAAAATTTTAAAAAATGAAAAAAAATTAAATTAAAAATTAAAAAAAAAGCTTTATTCAACTTTTGTTACTTTTGTCTACTAAAGTAGCACAAAAATAGAAAAATTCATCCCAACATTTAAACGAAACACATAAAAAACAAACAATAAACATAGTGAACAACCAAAGCAAAAAAATTACAATGAATTTTTATTTTTTATATTTTATTTATTTATTTTTTATTAGATTAAAGTTGGGTTTTACAGCTTCTACATCGTTCCTTTTTTTCTTTAGTATTTAGTGTAGATATTTTGTCCAATTTTTCTGTTTGTTCGCTAAGTTTATTGTTTATTTTTTTATATGTATTGTTTAATTTTTCTTACTTTTTTTGCTTTTTACTAAGTTAAGTTGGCCAATAAATTTTGCCCAGGACAAAATGTTGAATTGCCAGATTAACTTGTCTCTCTGTTTTTACACCGTCGCCACTTTTTTTTTTACATTTAACGTAAAATTTCCACATTTTGGTTCGGTTTAAAGAAAAGCTCATTAAACAAAGAAGTTGTAAAATTTTCCAAGCTCTACTGCGAATTTTTCCAACGAGGTTACAATTTTTTTTAATGTTAAAATTAGCAGTTTTCGAAAGATTTAGTATGTTTTTGTACCAAAAATTAAATTGAATGTTCTAGAAGGGAGTTTAGTTAAAGAAAATTTAACGTTATTTTCAATTTTTTTTCTCAAGAAATGAATAGTTGCAGTTCAATGAAAACCGTATTGTTCAAAAAATATAAAACGTTGAATATCTGCGAAAGGGTTGAGAATCTGACCATAGTTCATAGTTAGAGATGTCAAACCGCTCGTCGAATTTCGTCACACGAGTAGTGAATCCCCCTGTATGTATTTTGATACGGAACAAAAAAATAAAAAAACGAGTTCATAAGTGCATGTGTAATGGAACTTACATAAAAAAAGAACTACAGTATATTCACATAGTTGTGTAAATGTAGAGGCTTATCCCCAATAACCAAAAAAAATTACGAGTACTCGTAGGGTCGTCTGATAGGAATTTATTAGCGTGAATGGGGAGGCCTACCCCCAAATACCCCAAGCAATATTGAGTAATCTGGGGTAGTGTGAACGAAGTCTGGTGTGGGAACGTATCGTGATCGGAGAAGGCATATCCCGAATCACCCTAGAAATATCGGGTACTCTGGGGTGGGTGAATGAACGAATAAATGTAATTTATTAGCGTAATTGGAGAGACATATTTCCAATCACCCCTAGGAATATCGAGTCCGCTGTGTAAATGAATGTGTTAATGTAATTTATTAGCGTGAATAGAGGAGCCTATCCCCATCTACCCCCAGGAATATCGAGTACTCTGGCGTAGTGCAAATGTTAAACCAGACTATAATGTTTTTACCTTGTTTCAGTGAATGTGTGTGTGTGTGTGTGTGTGTGTGTGTGTGTGTGTGTGTGTGTGTGTGTTATGTGTGTGTGTGTGTGTTATGTGTACTAATTTATCCACAACTCACGGGCCCTGAGGTACAGCGAGGCTAACAATAGTATAAAGAAATGAGAGAATTTTGGGTAGTATCACACATCACATCTCGGCTGTAGAAACAGGAAAAGAAATTAGTAGGTTTTCTAATAGGGTATTAAGAGAAGAACACGAGAGAGGGAGAGAGAGCTAGAGAGAGAGAGTGAAAGAGAGAGAGAGAGAGAGAGAGAGAGAGAGAGACCGAGTGCTGGCAATGACCAATTTTTCGGCTCTAAAACTTTTATATTTCAATTGCACACTCTTCCACAATGAAATTAATTTCCAACCTTTCCATTTAACGACCTCCTGTTATCACTGTATCTATCCGTCCATTCAGATATCTAAATACACATTTATTTGTCTTTGATTCTCCGAAGCTAATGAAGTACTCGGAACAGTAGATTGCGTTTTTCCACATACCCTTGGGAAATTTTTACGTCCTACGGATCAAGTTTTTTATATATTTTGTATTACGGTCTACGAACCCTTGTTGAAGAATTACGGATGGAAATGGAGGAGCGCTCCTGACAAAAGGGCCGTCTGATTGACTCAAATTTGATTTATTGAACAGGGGGTTGCCTGTGAATAGGAGGAGTTGATCGCCTGTCCATTTGGCCGGGGGTGGCCGACTCGAAGATCACAATAAGGCCCCCGGTGGCTACAATGTGCCAAATGACAGGACAAATTCACTCAACTTGACAGCACTTCGACTTTGTCGTTGCAATCCTTTTTTCACGGGAAACTGAGAAAAAAAGATTTGTTAATATTGCAACAATCATTTGTGGGTTTTGTTTTTATCTGATTGTGTAAAATGTCGGACTTTTCACTTTTTATCATTCCCTGCATCTTTTTCGTTGGCCTGTGATTGCAAGTTTTTCTAGAGGTTGTCAACTGCCAATGGAAAACCGCCGACCGCGGTCGTACGTGTCGGCCTTTCGTCAAAATCTGAAGACTCCAGAAACCGCGGTTAGTACTACTTTTTTGAAAAACCAAATCGCTACAATAAATAAAGAAGAGTTTACACACAATAAAGCATACTTGGACAAAAGTCGTGGGACTTGAATGGGAGGAACAACGGACCTCTTTTCCCTCTTTTATGCCACGGCCGATTCAATCTGTTGTCGGCCTAAAGATGCCGAGATACAAGACATGATTTATGCGACACGTTAAAAAAGAACTTGTGGACGAAACGGGCCCGATTTATCATCCCGTGGAATGTCATTATGAGCTGTGACCGCTGTGCATTAACATGATTAACTCCTCGCAGATGCGCATGTTGCGACATTTTTTGGCCGGTGTCTCTTTCTAAGTACGAAAGTAAAAATTTAGATGGTTGGATTCCATTATACAATAAGGACAACAGTCGAAGGAGTTTTGCGATAACCATTCCCAGGTTGGTCGATTTCGATGCTTGTGGCCCATCCTCCCTAGTTCTGGCAAACCGTTTCTTGGAGATCAAAACAAGGACGTTAGTCACACTAAAATAATCGAAAACAACGTTTGGTAAACTGACCGACACTAGTCATTAGGTTTGACTATTCTTGCTGGTGTACATTTCACTAATACGGGTTACACCTTCACTCCATCTTCCGTGGGGACGATGATGGCACTCGTATAAGTTCCTTGTGAACATGGAAACCAAAGATGGAAGACACATCTAATTTAAATATACAGGGTGAATTGCTACTCGTGCTACAAACTTCTCCAGTAGATTCTTCACCCTAAAATGAACAAAAAAGTTCATATTGTCCATGGTCCGATTCTCNGGACCATGGACAATATGAACTTTTTTGTTCATTTTAGGGTGAAGAATCTACTGGAGAAGTTTGTAGCACGAGTAGCAATTCACCCTGTATGTTTACACGAGTTTGTAGGGGCGCAATCTTGTCCTAGGAAATTGTCCCAACTCGGTGGTTTAAAAACATTACAAGCATGCAAAAGTTTCTGCCAATTCCTAATAAGCCTTTGAAGTTGGTGTGAAGTAATGATTAACAAAACTCAACCCTGGACAGCGTGAAGAGGCGATGTCATGTAATAAGTGATGAGCTCCGAATTTCCATTGAGCCTTCAAAGTTAAAATCCGAAATCCTCAAAGATGAAAGGGCGTGGTTTTTTATTCAGAGATTCTGCCTTGAGTGTTGAGAGGGTGAGATGAAGGTGAAAGATTTCTGCCAATTCCTAACACCTTCAAAGATTTTCTGGACTAGAACAATAAAGACTGAACAGGTGAGGTATTGTAATAAGTGGTTCAGCCAATTCTTCATACCATACTTAAAAGATGGACCTTATTAATGGTGAAGGACAAGGTCTGCGATTTAGAGATTCTTCTAATCCCTAATGACAATGTTCAGAGTTAGTTCGAGTTAGTTCGAAAAATGGTTAACGAAACCGTCAACCGGGCGAGGTGTTTTAGTAAGTATTCCAGCCAATTCTTCCTGACAATGTACAAAGTTGGTTCGACGCAATGGTCAACAATAGTCTCAAGATTGAAGGGTTGTACGAAACGGAAACCTTCAACGAAGGTCCTATCCAATAATCAACAAAACCAACAAGGGTGAAGGAACGAAGTCTTGTATTACATGATTCTGCCAAATCCTAATGACAATCTTCAATGTTAGTCCGAAGCAATGGTAAAAAATTCACAGGTCAGTAGTTACAACAACAATGTTGGATTTTTTGTCAAAATTGGTGGCAGTAGTAAATCACTATTCAGAATTTGTGGCAGTTCAAAAGTTGCGCATATCATAAAAAAACCTGTTTCATAAAAAATGAATACATAAATAATCCTCCTATGTTTATAACCGCAGGAAGCACTTTACACGTAATTTATTCCTTCATTACCGACGTTTACGAGAGATTCACGATTGGGATGGCCATTTACGCTTAAACCACCCCCGCCTCATCCCTTAAAAAGTCACGCTCAAGTTTTAACGAGTGCCGATACTCGGGTTCGCCGGGCCGCCGATCCTGGAAAAAGTTCCGCCCCGGGCAACGGAATAAATAACAAAGTGCGGCCTTCTTTAAATTTGCACTACAGTTAAACTAACGACCGCCCTCGGCTGAAGACTTGCCAAAAGTGTTTTGGACCATGGGAAAGGCTCATTAAAAACTTTGCCCATAATACGGTTAAGCCCCCCGACCAGGCCCTTATCATCTTTAATCTGGGCCCTTTATATTTATTTATCAGGGATTCAGCGAAAATAGGGCCTGCGTAGTTTTGCATTTAAATGTAACGAGTGGGGGACAAGTGGGGCTGATTGCACCCCTCGATCTTTGATAAAAGCCTAGGGGGTGGAACAAACCCTCCCTACATATTGATATTTTATGAACTTATCTCTCCAAGAAAGGGTCTGACCGCAACAGATTAAAGTACTATTCGTTACATATTTACATAATCGCATTCCCATAAAATTTATTGTTTAGTAATAAAGTTTTGGTTTGTTGTTACAGGTGCAAGTAGCCGTGAGAGAAGGAGATGCTCCTGGCGAAAGGAGCGAGGAGCTGGTCGTCGATACCGGCCTGGCGATCAAAGTCGAACTGGACTCAGGCAGATGGGCCGATGCCCCACGGCGCGTTCCTGCTGACCGGAGGACGCACGAGCTCGCCCTCGGAGCCGGGGCTGCTTTCGCCCTTTTCCTCATAGTTGCTCTAGTCGTATTTATTAGGACAAGGCGTTCCAGGACGCCGAAACTTTTACCCTACCAGTCGCAAAGCATCTCGAGAGGTAAGAATAAAAAAAATCTTAAAGTCATGACTATACAAGACCTACTTCCACATTACCACATTAAATACGCCAAAAACAAATAATGGACTTAAAGTGTTTTAATGGACAGGAGATTAATGACAATATGTATAACTCAACAAATGTAAAGAAACATATTATGTAGACACACATGCAAGACAATTTGGCCGTAATCGATCATCGTCATTTAATTATTGTTGCTGTGTTGGTCTAACAGAAGCGTTTTGCATTTCTCCATTATCACTATGGACGGGATGTTTAAAGACAGCACCTAGTTAGTTACATGTCCATATCGGTCTAGCCAAGGTTTTAGTGTACGATTTCCACTTTCGCATCGTTAGGCTTCCGACGTCAAATCTGGGCAGATGTTCCCATCTTTACTCACGGGTGTTGAGACTCAAGAGGATCTTTAACGTCCGGACCTATCACCGAGGGAACTTCTCAGAGCCGCTTGGCTGCTCTACTCCCGTGGTTCAGTATTATTATAACTGATGCTTCCGTTGACTTTTTTTTCTCTTTTATTGTGTCACGAGCGGGATGAAATCTGGGCAATGAAATACCCGCTTATTTTCAACTACGCTAGGTCAGTGCGAATGGTATGCAAGACGAAATCCATATCCTTATCCGTCCCCTCCGAACGGACATCACACAGTGTCCCCTCTAGGCCAGCACCTAAAGCTTTTGTCATGTGCCAAGCATATCTGTTAGATTGACCGATGGCCTAACCTCTCTCAACAGAGGTATACTGCTCTAGACTGCTTTCAGTACTGGAAGTAATGTTCCTTAGACGGCGTATTTAGGAGGTCTACGAAATGCTCCCTCTGTTTCGTGAAGTCCGCCGATAGGTTTGCAGTAAGTCTGGGTGCCCTGACAGTGATCATGAGGGGGGAAGAGATGGGAATGAGGAAATATGTGTAAAAGTTCCCGTACTAAAACGGGAAGAGGGTCCAACAAGAAGAGGTCCTATGGGTCCAAAACGATGCAGTGGTTTGGCCGTCTTAGGGCCTCGTCAGAAGAGTTCACCTCATCAGTCTCTTCCTAGGTCACATCCACATTTTTTTCAAGTGCAACCGCTACAAAGTCGATGGTGGATGTTAATCTGCAAATCGAGATGTTTTTACCAACCGTCTGGCAGTTTCTCAGTGAAAATGGCGGGGGTGAGTGATACTGAAAGCTCGTGAGTATAGGTCAACCCAATAAGTAACCTACTGCTAGTTCGACTTGTAACCACTACAAAATCTTGTAACCTACCTCTAAATTATGTAGTTTGATCGTTACCGACCATTTTCATGTTGCTTTGTTTACTGTTTTCAACGGTTTCCTAGAGGCTGGCTCAATCTGCGAAGATAAGAAGAAAAACTCAGAAACGACCAAGCTACTGTTTAATCTCCTTGCAGATCCCAAGAGGAAATGTCGCAGTTTAACATATTCGGGTTGACCTACCCCTAATAGGTTGGCCGTTTTAGTTTGTTCCCCTTAGCCTTTAGTGTCTGTCTGATTTTTCTTCTGAAAGATGACTAAAACCATGAAGATATGAAGATCGGCAAAAAACTAAATTACTTGTGCCAAACTGCAGGGTTAACATACCCCTGAATTATGTAATTTGGTCATTTACGGCAATTTTTATCTGCTTGCCTTTGCTATTTTATCTTTTTTTATATGCCTTCTAGTAGATGACCGATAAAAACGGCAACCACCAAATTACAGGTTCACACCTCGCACTACAATGAGAGAAATATCGCAATTAAATTAAAATTGGTTGACCCATCCCTGTATTGTGTAGAATACATAGGTGGTGGTCGTTTCCGACCATTTTGATGTTTGCTAAACATCTGAAAGATAACCAAATTGGCTAAGGTAGGTAGACCAAAATCATCGGAAATGACCCACCTACAGCGTTTTACCAATTAAATATATCTTAAAATTTGTTAGTTAATCACCTCAGTTACATAATAGTGAATCTTCTTTTATTTTCTTACTATTTAACCATTTTATCATTGCTGTATTTTTCAAACAGTTCTATTTTTGTCTTTTTCAGTTTTCCCCCCGATGGTGCACGTCGTCGAAGAGGACAACCACCACATGCCCGTCGCAGGCCTCCCCCGAGGCACGCTTCACGTTTGAGCCCCAAGCCCCGACTCGAGAAAGAAGAGATATCCTCAAAAATTGTAATAAATCTTTCCCCCCCGCCCCAATTTTAAAAAAGGCAAAAAAACGACCCGCTGTATATATATCGCCCACGCCCTTCGTGAAGTTCCTGTGATATACCACACTTCGCTTCCAGACGAGAATATTATTTTGAGTTTGTCCAAATTGTGTATATTGTTCATTATTTTGCTCGTAAAATTAAACTGTTTTCGATTATTTGTAAATTTGTATATTGTATAGACTGATTTTTATTATTTAAAGTATTGAAACAATACAATGTTACTTTACTTTGCAAAAGTTGACAATGATTTTTTTCCTTTAAATATTTAAATTGTATATGTATGTTTTTATTATTTTGTAATTTGTAATACCTTGTGAAGTGTTGTATGGAAAAAAAACTGGAGTCAAAAATAAATTTTAATTTTAAATAGTCCTAGTCGTATTATAGTGATTTACTAGTGATTTTTGAATTTAGGGTATTTTCTTTTTAAAAAACGGTTTTTGTTTTATTTTCAAAGCAAATCCTGGATAGAAAAGAAAAATTAAAAGTTGGGAAAAATTGATACAGTCAGTAGTGCGTTGAAAATTCGCAATATTATTTTTTTTAATGATATTGACTTGCCTATATATCTCTATAAATTTTTTAAACAATAAAACTACTGTCTGTATCATAAATTTATTTTAGTACGTTTAGAACAGTTCGTTGATCAATAGGAGCTAGAATATTTTTGTTTCTTTAACTGCAAATTTAACAAACAAAAAATTGAAATTCTCAAAGGGAAAGTGGTCACAAGTGACAATCATGGCTCGGCATGTTCTTTTTCTGTTTAATTTTATATTGGAAATATTTTTATTCTTCTATTGTTTCTATTGGAAATGAGCCTCTTTTAGAAAATTGGCATTCCTGAAAAGAGAGCAAAATTATATGAAAAAAAGCGATTTTCAACTGACGTTAACGATAAAAATTGAACCGAGTTCCTTCGAGAAAATTATATTTTTATATGTGTCTCAGAGGATTCCCTCCTGGATTGGCGCGCTTTGTAAATTAAAATATAAAAAGAAAGAATAAACTAATAAATAAAATTTTTAAAAAAGTGTATATAAAGAGCATTAGGCGTGCTCATGGTGTCCGTACGGAAGTCGTCCCGGGCCGAGAGGTCATCTACCCAAGGTAGGACGTCCTTCTTCCGGCCCAGGACGTCCAATCGTCTCCTTTCCTCAAAATACAAGCCCCTCCTACTGACACCATATAACCTAATTATTAATTGTATCAAAGTTCATTGTATAATATAATAAATATTCTATATATATAAATATTTAAATTGAGGTTATTGAATACTAGAAACTGTTCAAAATCGATAAGAAAATGAAAATTGTACATAAACTACTTACATAATTAATGTAAATACTTATTACTATATCTTTTTTTCCTTTGTAAGAAATATATTTAAAAAAAGAATTGTGAAAAAAATATTTTAAGTTATTTGTTTTCTTTTTGTAATATAAAAATTAATAATCTTTATTGAATCAATGTAATAATTCATGTTTGTATTTGAGTCTATAAACATGCGTGCATAAGACAAAATTTAAAAAAATAAAATAGTTACTTTGTTCAAATGTGTTATTTATCATTGATATACTATTCCACCACCCTAGTAGTGACGTGCGATTCCAATCGATATGAGTAAAGTATCGAGTATTTTCTTTCGATACCTAGTATTTTTGGCATCGAATATTGTATCATTTGATACAAGTACTATATCAAATATTATTTGTACTGTCGGAAAATGTACTTAAATAGATTTGTCGTCGAGTGTTCAAGTAATATTGAATTGTTATTTACCGATCGAAACTTAACCTCTAATCAAACTGGGAGTTGACTAGATACTGTTAAGAGCGCCTACTAGCGGAGATTTTTAATTGGTGGTTGGTAACTCTGCTGATAATTCTGGTAACTCATAATTCTTTCCCGCGTCGCACCTCGGACTTTCAATTCAGTATTTTCTTATAAAATGTTTTGGTCTTTAAGTCCCTCAAATGTTTTCGCCTTCCTTCTCGTAGGTAGATAGCTAATCATGTCTCCTCCCAAAAGTAAAGCAGGAGGTTATTTTTAGGTTTTAGGTTTTCTTGTAAACTCTGGGGAATACAGCGGGAATAAGTCTTATCTTTTCAAACATTTAAAAACCAAACACCCGTTGATCAATTTTCTCAAAACTCGATAACGATAAAATTGAAATATCACTTATGTTGAAATGTGTTGGCAGCTTGTTTTCTTACCTGCGTACCTACTGCATGAAAAAATACTTAAAAATGAAAAAAAACTGCCATATCTTGATTAGCTTAACGGATGAGCGAATTTTAACCAAAGTTCACAATAGTTATACAGAAATCGTGAGATGCGGTCTGGTGAGATGTAGGTTTCAGACAAACATTTTCTTTATCGTCCAACATTTCGATCTTTATTCTTTATTGAGATCATCTTCTGGACCTGGGATTTACAAACATTGTTTAAATTTAACAAAAACATGTAGGATGTGGAAAAAAAGTGCATTTATACAATGCAAATAAATATTTTTTGATAATCAATCAAACTATTTCTACTCACTCAAAGTGGTTTTTTTTGCGTAATTGTGCTATTCTTACGTGTCAGTGAGATATTGATGTTTTATGCTGATATGTTGATATTTTTTGACAAGTTGGATTTTGAAGGGGTGGGGAGGGAAGTCGGTATAGAAAGACATTTTTGTATAACGAGTCGGCTTCTTTGAGGTTGAGGCTCTATACCGACTTCCTTCCCCACCCCTTCAAAATCCAAGTGTATAAACATAAAACAACAATATCTCACTGGCACTCTCGACACGACACGCAAGAATGGCACAATTACGCAGAAAACAAACACTTTGAGTGAGTAGAAATACTTTGGTTGAATATAAAAAAATATTTTTTTGCATTGTATAAATTCACTTTTTTCACATCTTAGATGTATTTGTTAAATTTAAACAATGTTTGTAAATCCCAGACCCAGAAGATGGATCTCAATAAAGATCGAAACGTTGGCACGACAAAGAAAATGTTTTTCTAAAACCTGCGTCACACCAGACCACATCTCACGATTTCTGAATAATCATCGACAAACGGTCACTAATCATCACACATGTCCACAATAGTTTTGTAGATCATTTGTGATAAGATGGTAGATCATTTATGATTAAACGAAAAACTACTCATATGAGCAAGTACTCGTTAGTATCGAATATTTCTTTCGATACCAGTATCGTGTACTGTTATTGAATATTTTCTTGTATCGCACGTCACTACACGCTAGTGGACCTGGTTTCGAATCACTGCATTGTTCATGTATTTTTGATTGAAAATAATATTTAAAAAAAAGTATTGTAAAAGTGGTTTGAATTTTCGTCCGTGCCACCCACGTTTGACTGACAACACTAGTTGGACGTTAAGCCCTCCTGTTTCGCATGAATTACTTTACTTTTTTAATACGCCGACTTTACTGTCGAGATGTTTTTTGCGGTGAATCAGACGGCGGAATTAGTTGACCCGAAAGGCCTTTGATCCGTTGCGAAGTGCGCAAACAGTTCACAGTGTTGTTGTAAACACATGGCGACAATTAGCGGAATGTATGACAGGGTTCGTTGTCATGTGCTCTAGTTTTAGATGGAAATGGGAGAAAATTCAGTCAACTCAAGGTAAATAGCTTGAAATGTTTATATCATTACCAACATAGAAACTGACAATTGGGACTCTATATGATGTCCTTTAATGTCTCAATTTGGGAGGAAAAAATCGATCTATCAAACAGAAATACATTCTGTTAATATATTCGCAAAAGGGCATTTTAAAACAGGTTACGCTAACAAATTCTTGGGTTCCAGAGCATAAAGGAATTTTCGGTAATTAACAAGTACCAATGACACAATATTAAAAATTATACAACGAGGAAAGTAAACACATATTGAACCGTCCATTACACTCACGGTCCGCTACTTATCGCTTTATTTTTTACTCATCATTTCTTCTACTCCTACTGTTACCAAATATAGTTGTTAGTTATAGTGAAGTTTTTCTTTTAATTTAAATTAATTCAATTAATTTTCATTGTTCACGTACTAACTTCTAAATTTCATATCCAGCATTGTATTTTCGCCGTTCAATAGAACTGCACCAAATTCTTGGAAGAAAAAAGAAAACTCGACGATATAGGAACAAATAAAATCATAATACATATAAGTAGTTCAGGGTTAACTGTGAAATTTAATCGCAAATCAAAAATCATTATGAAATATGCGGTGTTTAGTGACCGTTAGTCAATTATTATTCGGAGATCGTGAGATGCGGTCTGGTGTGACGTGGGTTTTAGAAAAACATTTTCTTTATCGTGCCAACGTTTCAATCTTTATTGAGCCCTGAAGATGATCACACCAGATCACATCTCACCATCTCCGAATAATTATGAAATAGTATGAAAAAAAATTAATAAATTCGGATCGCCTCTCGATTTCGGTTAAAATGTATTATTAAAGTCTTCTAAAGTCTTGCTATCTACGATATATATATATATATATTAGGCCCAGTTCAACTTCAAATACGTCCCTGTACGTCCTGCATGCATCATTTTGAAGGATTTTGTAAAAAACAAAAAAACAATGGTGCAGTCGGATTTTAAATTAGTGAAAAAAAATGACAAAGTTATATAACTAAATAAAGAAATTTAGTTTGCTATTTATTAAACAAATTTCATATTCCTACTGCCTGCCTTGCGTAAAGATGCAAAGATTTGCTCTTTTTAACCACTCTTTACCGGTGCTCAGAGTGGGTCAGGGGAGATGGATTGACAAGCATTGCAAGTTGTTGAACTGAGGTTGCTCGGATATGATTGGCGTAGTTTTTTAAGTGACCCCTACAGAAAATAGTCAATTGGAGTTAAATCGGGTGATGGATGAGACCAACAGATCCGGCCATGAGGTCCTTCCACCTATCCCGGAAGTGAGGATTCAAATAACGTGTCACCTGGATCAAGCTGGAGAATCAGTCGTTGTGAAGAACTTCATCTAATAGCGTTGGTAAAACCTCCCTCAATAAATTGAGGAACTGAGCACCATTTAAATTATTTTTGTAGAAATAAGGCCCAACTGTGAACTGTGAGCCTGAAGATGACAAGAGTATGAAATTCTCGTATTTTCCTCTGCCCATTTCGAATATTCCCAAGTTTTAGTATGCCAATAGAAGTGATCTTGGGTTCATCAGTTCATAGGATGAAAGAATGTTTTCTTCAGCTTCCCAAATCGACATTTATGCAAGGAACGCCTGCCATATTCGGAGTTCCCCAAATCCCTGGACAAGATGAAAGCAATAGGGCTTAAAATTGTAAGTCCGGCGTACATCTCTAATTTTATTTTTTGAAAAACCTAAAACCCTTCCAACATTTCTTCCTGCAACTTTGACTAGAACAACTTTTTGACCTAACTTTGTCATTTTTTGACCAATTTAAAATCCGATTGCACCGTTGATTTCAGTGTAAAAATCTTTTAAAATGATGTGGCAGATTGTATATGGTCATACATGAAATTTTAAGTTTTTTATAGCGTCATTGGTTCAAGAGAAATTTAGCTGGGCCATCTAAAAAGGACACGCTGTGTGTTTGTATTTGTTTCTCTCTCTCACTCTCTCTCTCTCTCTCTCTCTCTCTCTCTCTCTCTCTGTCCGCCTGTCTCTCCCTACCACCACTAAATATAATGGATTTAATAAGTAAAACGAAGTATAACTTCACTAACAGCTCCCCGTGGCCACGTCATATGTCGCCGAGGATCGAATCCTGATTACCCGACATTAGAAAAATGGCAAAAAGGAGGGAAAATTCGAAAGGTAGGTTGAAGTGGGAAGTGTTTAAATTTAAATATAAAAGCGAATTAATTTTCTCCAAGAATAGACTAAGATCTTAACATTTGATATTGTTCCATTTACGTTTTAGTAGTCAATTGACCAAATTAATTATTCTTTTTATGTAAGGTCATGGTTGAGATAAAAAAGTCAGTGTTAAGAGCGGGATTCGAACCCACGACCTTCGGATAAATACGCCGCTGCTCTCCGGAGAGTTGGTGTCCGAGAGGATTGAAGACACGAAAGCTCAATTGGTAGAGCAGCGGCGTATTTAGCCGAAGGTTGTGGGTTCGAATCCCTGCTCGTGGCAGTAACTTTTTCATTGCAACCAAAACGTTACATGAAAAGATTAATTAGTTCAAAGAAGTAATTTGGTCAATAGACACTAAATATAACGGGTATTATTAAATGATACGTGGTATCACCAGAGGATTGTGTAACTTGGTTATACATGAAGAATTAACCATCGGGCACTTTGATATATCGCACATCCTCATGAAATGTGACACAAGTCAACAAAAGAAAAATTTACGGGAGAGACAAGTGGAAGTTTACGTTTTTCCACTTATGTATTGAGTACACGCAATTACTGTTGTTGGCAATAAAAACTGTCATGATTGCCTTTCGTTTCTTTAAGACTTAAGCAATACACTTTAAAAATCCAGCCATTGACGTTTTTTCTCAACTAAAAACCTTAATTAATTGTGATACATTAATTGGTCAAGCGGATCACGAAATTAGTGAATTAAATATAATTCATAATACAGCAAAATCATCTCAATTAATTACAAAACATTAAAAAACTGAACATTACGGATCTCATATTTTATAAAATTCTGAATGGTAATAAATCCAATTGGCAAAACAATAGGCCTACGTATCACATTTAATTTAAACTGATCAATCAATATTGCCTGTCGTTTCTCCAAGACAAGCGAAAATACAGAACCGTAAAAATTTAGCTGTACTACCCCTAAAAGTCTACCCCTTTTTGAGTTGTGGAACTTTTCTTGCATATATTCGCTCTCAGTAATGTAATTAGTTTGTTTGCTCTAACGATAATGGTGGTCAAAGAATGACTGTAGGGCTATTATTTGTTTGTTATAACAGACAACGTACAAACTTAACAACGAGCGAATGAAATATATTTTGGTATTTCTTTCTGCTGTTTCTTCTTCTGTTTCATTTTGACTTTCATCTGGAATTCTGTTGGCAATATTTTGTAGTTTCCGTGGCTTTTTAAACAAGGACAAAATGCAATTCCAACAGAAATTGTACAACAGCAGTGCAAAAGGATATAATGTAAGATTAAATATAATACAATTGATTAAGGTTTTTAGTTGAGATAAAAAAAGTCAATGGCACGAGCGGTATTCGAACCCCCGATCTTCGGCTAGATACGCCGCTGCTCTACCACCTGAGCTATCGTGACCTCGATCCACTCTGACACCAACTTCCTATCTCAACGCCACCTTTTGAATTTTCCCTCCTTGTTGCCATTTTTCAATGGCTTCGTACTTCTTTTGAATCCCGCTCATGCCATTGACTTTTTTATCTCAACTAAAAACCTTAATTTTTGGTTGATTAATTAATGGCTGTAGGTTGATTTAAGTTAATTAATGATTCAAAATTAATTATACTTCACTACTGCTCTCCGTGGCCATTTCATTTGTCGCCGAGAATCCAATCCGATTACACGACATTTGAAAAATGGCAAAAGGAGGGAAAACTGATAAGGTGGGGTTGAGGTAGGAAGTTGGTGTCCGAGTGCATCGAAGTCACGACAGCTCAAGTGGTAGAGCAGCGGCATATCAAGCCGAAGATCGTGGGTTCGAATCCCGCTCGTGCCATTGACGTTTTTATCTCAACTAAAAACCTTAATTAATTGTGATATATTAATTGGTCAAGCGGATCTCGAAATTAGTGAATTAAATATAATTCATAATACAGCAAAATCATCAATTAATTACAAAAAATTAAAAAACTGAACATTACGGATCTCACATTTTATAAAATTCTGAATGGTAATAAATCCAATTGGCAAAACAATAGGCCTACGTATCACATTTAATTTAAACTGATCAATCATTATTGCCTGTCGTTTCTCCAAGACAAGCGAAAAGACAAAACCGAAAAATTTAGTTGTACTACCCCTAAAAGTCTACCCCTTTTTGAGTTGTGGAACTTTTCTATATATTGGCTCTCAGTAATGTAAGTTAGTTTGTTTGCTCTAACGATAATGGTGGTCAATGAATGACTGTAAGGCTATTACTTTTTTTGGGATAACAGACTTTTACAAACCTTACAAACGAGCAAGCATAAATATCGATGTAGTAAGTTTTACTAAGATTATTTTGGACCCAAATGTGCTTTCACGGTCTGGGCTAATTATTTATCTAAAATGCAAAATTAATTATTGAAATAAATGTTTTATCGATTATTTAAAATAATGTAATTAATACATTACAAAAAATAGTTGAAACTATAAAGTATTATAAAAGTTAAAAGATAACATATTTTAATTTCACATTACGAAAACCCTATTTGTACAATTGGTTTAACAACTATTTTTCATAATGTCAATATGTGACTCCGGTACAGCGTAAAATCCGTCTCTAAACAAGAAAAAAACTAACGTAAGTCTGCCACGTTTCCTCAAAAATACTTTAAAGATACTTTAGTTGCTTTAAAGCTCGACACAGAACTAAGATTTGCCACTTTTCGTGAGTTGGGAGAGTACGTTTCCCGTCAAATCAAATATGACAAATAGTGCTGCCTAGGAGCTAAGTGTCCACCTACAGTTGTGTCAATTTTCCTGTAGCATCTCACCGAATATTTAAAAAACTAAACAATTTTATAAATTTGCGTCTTGTGTCACTTTTCTTGTGGATGTGCGATATATTGATTCAACGAGAGATACGGGGCGTCGGTGGCCGCAACGATTTAGGCGTTGTCACGGCACTCATCACTGTAAGGTTAAGGTCCCGGGTTCGAATCCAGCCGCCTTGCATTCGAACCCGACGTACTTACAAATGTACGAGAGATGCAATGAAAAATGTAAGCCGTGAACTTTTAGTAGAAAAAAGTGAAAAAAAGGAGTGCAATTTCTTAAACGACCGGCCGACCGCAATGTAAGCTCTTAAACGGCCGTCCTACTCACTGAAAATTTGTTTTTATAACCATAAACCGGCCGGACGGTCGCAAATTGCGGGATATTCGAAAGCGACTTCGCCCCTTTTTCCTGGCAGCAGGCAACTGTAAGAATTACGACAACAATTAACGCTGATAAACCGGCCTAAAGCAAATAAGGGGGACGGGATAAAAGCAATTGTTAATCTTGACGGGAGGATTGAATCGATTTTTTTTTTATTTATACCGTCGGCTACGGATCGAATATCTTATAATGAAAAACGACAGGGCTAACCGTGTTTCCGGGTGTCGTGTGGGACGCGTCACGACCTGACGGACCCACGCGACCTTCGACAAAAACTCGATAAGTGAACCACATTTCATGACCATAACCAAATTTACTAAGTAATTTTTTTTTTTCTCAAACCTCAAAACTAATATCCAACAAGGCTCAGATGATTTGACATAAAATTCAAATTTACGTATTCAAAAACTGCCCTAATCAACTCCCTCATCAAATAAAAAACCTACACGTTAAGCAATAAAGAGGTTTTCTTTGAAGCACAAGTAACATTTTACCACATGCCCGTTAAAAAGACGGCAGATCAGCCTTGTAAAGGAATGTGCAGCATCAACATTTATTAGATCCGCTTCAGGAATAGCAATAAAGGTACAGAGAGGAGAAAAAAAAGACGAAATGTAAATTTATATTTCATAAAGTCATATCCACTCATGTCAGTAAGTAAATATTGTAAAATAAAACTTGTATCAACCCACGTTTAAACAACATTTCTATTGGAAATTTACATTGCCTATTAATTAATTATTATTAAGACGATAAAGTATGCTTAACAAAGTATCCGGCTGATAAAAAAAAGCGGCCACTGTTATAGGCAGGTGCTTCACCTAATGACTTCCAGGGCTTTCTAAGTTAATTAGAAAACAAGCTATTTAAAATTTTGATTGAATATTGATTATTAAAATTCTGTTTAAAAGGAAATATTTATTCAAGACATAATTCAAGTTGTTTTCTATAATTTAGTTTTGTTTTAATCAAACCTAATTAATAACTGGAGTAATTTTATGCAACTGTTTGAAAATGAATATAACAGTAAAGTTCTTATTAAAATCGTAGTAATGATCGTAGTGAATGAAATTAGGGAAGACATTTAGACAACTTGTAATAACTAAAACAAAGTAAGCATGATTGAAAATGGTGACTTTTTGATTATGTATATATATAAGTAGGATATCCTACTAATATAAAAGAAAACTTCAAAGACACTCTGTCAAATCAGTTGCAAAACGCCAAAAACATTGCAAGAAAATGGTGTGAGAAAATCGACATAAACCTTAATAAAATATATCTTATAACTTTTACATGAAGAAGGAAACTAAACCTAAAAGCGCCCACTATAAACGACATAGTCTGAACTTTTTCCTGAGGAAGAAATTACCCTTAACCAAATGCTCAAATGGAGGCATAGACCAGAGTAATACAGTAAAATCTGAGGAATAAACCGTCTCTAGTATGGTGGCGGTTGAAATGACCAAGCTGTTGTTAGTTCAGCAGCCAACCTCGGAATCAAGACGGATATGACCGACACCGGACTGTCAACACATCGGCTGGGTGATTCTCGAGGCCTGCCGGTAATTCATTGTGTGAATTAAAAAGTTGGAATTGTCGGTATACTGCGAAAAGCACAACCCAGTACACAGTATGTGTGTGCGTGCATGTGAATGAAATTTGTAATCAGTGTACATATAAAATTTTGTGTCTATGTCATTCTAATTTTGCACTTTATTTGTTATCTAGAATTTTTAGATTACTACGTTATAATTTTTGCCTTTTAGTTTAGAACAGTATAAATATACATCTTTTAATATGAGACGAATTTTAATTTAGAGAAAAATTAGTATGTGAAAGTTAACATGATCATTTTGTAAATTTCTTTATAATTTTTCGTTTAATACGTTGTAATCTTGAATTTTTAGTTTAGCACAATGTAAATACACAACTTGACATATGATACAAATTTTAATTGAGAGAATGATTGACAGAAATCGGTATGTACTGGTTAACATTACCAATTTGTAAGTTATTTGTCACCGAGACTTTTTAGTTTACTACGTTATAATCTTTATTTTAGCACAGTGTAAATATACAAATTCTAATATGAGACTAATTTTAATTGAGAGAATAATTGTGAGAAATTAGTATGTGCTGCTTATCATAATAATTTTGTTAATTTTTTCTTAATTTTTAGTGGAACACGTGCTAATATTGGCCTTTGAGTTTAGCACTTTGTAAAAATAGAACTTTAATTATGAGAGAAATTTTAATTGAGAGAATAATTCTCAGAAATTAGTATGTGCTGGTTAACATTACCAATTTTTAACCGTATTTGTCACCGAGAATTTTTAGTTTACTTGTTGTAATTTTAGCTTTTCAGTTTAGCAAAGTAAAAATACAAAATTTTATTTTGTGTCAAATTTGAATTGAGTGAATAATTGTCAGAAACTAGTACTAATAAACTGAAACTAGTATGCGCTGGTTAACATGAACGTTTTGTAAATGTCTTTGTAATTTTAATTTAATAAGTTGGAATCTTGGATTTTTAGTTTACCACAATGTAAATACACATTTTTTTGTATGAGACTAATTTTAATTTAGAGAATAATTGTCATTAATTAGTAGGTCTTGCATAACATGACCAAGTTGTATATTTCTTTGTAATTTTTAGTTTAATAAGTTGTAATCTTGACCTTTTAATTTAGCACAGTGTAAATACAGAAGTTTTATTATGAGATGAATTTTACTTGAAAGAATATTTGCCAGAAATTGACATGCGCTGGTTAACATGACCGTTTTGTCAATTTCTTTGTAATTTTTGGTTTAATATGTTGTAATCTTGGCCTTTTAGTTTAACACAAAGTAAATGCACAACTTTAAATACGAGACGTATTTTAATTGTGAGAATAATGGTTAAAAGTTGGTATGTCATGGTTAACATTACGAATTTGTAAGTTTATTTGGCATCAAGACTTTTTAGTTTGCTACGTTGTAATCTTGGCCTTTGAGTTTAGCACAGTGTAAATACAGAACTTCTATTATGAGAGGAATTTTAATTTAGAGAATAATTGATAAGTAGTACCACTAGTGGATTGTGTAACTTGGTCATACATGAAAAATTAATCATCGGCCACTTTGATATATTGCACATCCTCAAGAAAAGTGACACAAGTGAAGAAAAAAAAATTACTGGATAGACAAGTGGAAGTTTACGTTTTTCGACTTATGTATTCAGTACACGCAATTACGGTTGTTGGCAATAATAACTGTCATGATAAATCAATATTGCCTTCCGTTTCTCCAGGAAAGCAAAACACAAAACTAAAAATCCAGCTGTACTAGCACACTAGCACTAAAAAACTACTGCTTTCTGAGTTGTGAAACTTTTCTTGCATATATTAGCTCTCAGTAATGTAAGTTAGTTTGTTTGCTCTAACGATAATGGTGGTCAATGAATGTCTGTGAGGTTATTATTTGTTTGTGATACCAGACAACTTTAGTTTAGCACAGTGTAAATACTGAACTTTTATAATGAGACGAATATTTGTCAGAAATTGATATGCGCTGGTTAACATGACCGTTTTGTCAATTTGCTACGTTGTAATCTTGGCCTTTGAGTTTAGCTCAGTGTAAATACAGAACTTTTATTATGAGAGGAATTTTAATTTAGAGAATAATTGCCAGAAATTGGTATGTCCTGGCTAACATTACCGATTTGTAACTTTATTTGTCACCGAGACTTTTAGTTTACTTGTTGTAATTTTGGCTTTTCAGTTTAGCAAAGTGAAAACACGCAATTTCATTTTGAGGCAAATTTTAATATAGAGTTTAATTGTCAGAAATCAATATGTGCTGGTTAACATGACCATTTTGTAAATTTCTTTGTAATTTTTAGTTGTAATCCTGGACATTTAGTTTAGCACAGTGAAAACGCACACTTTGAATTCAAGATATTTAGTTTGCCAATGAAACATTAGTGTGTACTGTATAACAATAAAATTTTGATATATCATTCAAATCAATCTTCAATTTATCACAGTAAAATTGGGTCTTTTTTAGTTTTCCACATTGTAAATGTATTAGGTGGTTATAAGGTTACTTTGTGTAAAAGATGGAGATATGTTTTCTTTTTGTGTTTCTCTAATCAAATTTACGTGATTAATTGACATTTTCCAAGTTGAGAAAGCACTAGGAAACACGAGTAAATAAATTTCTCCAGGTTTGCATTTAATCGCGCCTATTTGCATTTTTAACTCGGTTTTAAATAATGAAACAATTCGTCTGCTAACGAGTTCAGGGGCGTAAATTAGTTTAGAAACTGCAAATTCGAAGACGTAATGTATGCAAACCGAGTTAGTCGCGTGTATTCTTTGCTGTCGCTTCGGCGGATAATGAGGTAGCTCGGGTGAGCCCTCCCGGAAGAAAAACACCTCCTCGGTTCGGTTCGATTTTGTTTCCGTCGTAGAAATGAAGTCGTACCTTGGTAATGGTATGCTAGTGGATTGTCAACAGGACTCTGTTCCCTCGGCGTCCCGACACCTCCCACGACCGACTTGGACTAATTACAACAACAATGGGCTTCAAAGTCCCCATTAACATATCATTACACGTATTAGCCGGCTCGGCCGATCCGGAAAAAACAATCAACTCGTTTGCATGGTTAATGCCCCCGCCCCCAGGGCAGACGCTAATTGTTTTCCTTTTATAATTACGATGGAATAATTGGATCCGAGGCATGGCCGGGACCCTTGGGCCGGTAAAGGGCCCCTCGTCCTCAGAGTGACATTTCATAAGAATCGGAATGCGAGATGTGTTGAAAGTACGGCTGTGGCCTTAATTGAACATTTACCTCTGGTAAAAACAATTTAAATATTTATGATTTTGTTCACAATTAAAAATGATGACCCCGAATAAACTAATTTATTCACAAAAATAAATATAATTACTTCGTGATATGTCTACTATATGCTAAGTAAATAAATATAGACAGGTTGATTTATGTTTACCCATTAGAAATAAATAAACCACTTTTCATCGCAACTCAATATTAATAAACAGACCATTATCAATAAATAAATATATTTATAAAAGTAGAATAATTTTATTTATTTATTTATTTTTTTTGGAACACATATTATTCGGCTCTCAGTCCACTATTTTTTTTTCTGGAGAAGCTTTTTGTTACTTAAGACGAAGCAAAAAAAAAAAAAAAAAAAAATTAAAACTAACAACTAAATATATATTCACGTTCATCCATACAAATATCTTCGGTGAAGCAAATTCCTTGGGTTTATAATGGTTAGGTACATTTTAAGAAATAATCCAACTATTTATAGGCTAAATAGTTACAGAAAACAGTCAGAAAAAAACTATAAATGAATAACGAATAAACTAAAAGGGAGAGAGAACATTTTCTTTGTTTAAAATCTATTTCCTTCTCTCACTCACTCTCCCTCTCTCTGCTTTTTTCTTTTTTCTCTTTTTTTCTCTCTCCCTTTTTTATATTTCCTTTGGAAACGCTCTCTTTGAAAAATCTTTGACAGTCTCTCTCTCACACTCCCTCTATGCTCTATCTTTTTCTCTTTCTCTTTCTTTTCTTTCCTTTGGAAAAACCTTGTTTAAAAAGTCTTTGACTCTTTCTCCCTCTCTCCCACTCACTCTCTCTCACGCACTCTTTCTCTCTTACCCTCTTTCTCTATCTATCTTTCTTTTTTCGCTCTCCCTTTCTTCGCCTTTACTTAAAAATATCCTTTAAAAAATCTTTGACTGTCTATCGCTGTCACTCTCTCTCTGTCTCTCCTGTCTCTCTCTCTCTCTCTCTCTCTCTCTCTCTCTCTCTCTCTCTAGCTCACGTTTTACCTTTTACCCTCTTTCTCTATCGATCTTTCTTTTTTTCAACCGCCCTTTCATAGCGTTTACATTAAAAAATAATCCTATAAAAAATCTTTGACTCTCTCTCTCTCTCTCTCTCTCTCTCTCTCTCTCTCTCTCTCTCTCTCTCTCTCTCCCTCTGACTTTCTCTTTTTTTCTTTCTCTCCCTCTCCCTCACTCTCTCTTTTTCTCTCACTCTATCTTTCTTTCTCTCTCGTTCTCTCTCTTTCTCCCTCTCCCTATCTCTCTCTGTTTTTCTCTCCCCCTCTCTCTCTCACTCTTTCTCTCTCTCTTTCTTTCTCACTCACTCTCTCACTCTCTCTCTCTAAATATGTATTATAATTATAAAGATTATATATTTAGGCGGAAGATTTGGTACACTAAGACCCTGACCTGATCTAGACAATACTTTTGAATTTAGATAAACTTCGGTATAGAAAAAATTTGAGAAGGTAAAATATTTAATGTTTAACGATTATTTAGGGATCGTGAGATGCGGTCTGGTGTGAAGTTAATATTTAACCTTTCCGTAAAAGGTTTTTACTCGAACATCTAGCATGAAGGAATAAAAAGGTCAAGTTTTTTCGTTAAACCTGATCTCGGTTAAAGTTTATTCAAGATACTATCTGCATAATAGTTTTCTTTCACTCGCGACAGAATCGAGTTTGAAAGTATAAAGCCGCCGGATTTGCCTAAAAAAAGCCCTGGTCAATGCTATCAAGGAGGGAATAGCGAAATCAAACAACTCGCAGAGCTGGGAGGAGTTGGCAGTGAGGTACACTTTTTAAAGAATGAAAGGACTTGTTGCAAAGTCCAGGGCTGAGATCGAGTCATCGGTGATCGAATATCAAACAGATACTGTGGATTAAATGAAACTGTCTTTTTGTAATTCAGTGGATAAGTCTTAAATTTTACCCTTGGGTGAATTGAATTCTGAGAAATTTATTAGATAAAATGAAACGTGGACGGGATTTTATTAGAAAATAAACTCGGTGCGACATTTTTTTATATTCAGCGACGGACAAATATCAGACTTCATATATGCAGGGATGTCACTTGGCACAAATTGTTCCGTGGGTATGAAATTGTCGGCTTTACTACAATATTGTACTGGTAGAATTCTTGAACATTTATACTTTAATATGAATCACAGGCATTAACTAAATTTGTTTGTTTCTATGTCTAACGTAACTTAAATTTCTTATTTTATTTTATTTCTGCATGTTTCTCTCTCTTTTATATTTTAGATTTTGTTTCCCTTATGTATATAAATTATGATTTTATTTTCTCATATCATTATAATAACACAAACAAAATAATAATTGTTATTATAATAATGTGTTTAGTGACCGTTATTCAAAGATTATTTGGAGATCGTGAGATGCGGTCTGGTGTGACGCAGGTTTTAGAAAAACATTTTCTTTATAGTGCCAACGTTTCGATCTTTATTGAGATCGAAGCGTTGGCAAAATAAAGCAAATTTTTTGCAAAGCATGAAAAAAAGAATGCTAGGAACATTAGTTATATATCGTGAAGAAAATCACTACCCTGATCATAATGAGTTTATGATTTATGACAATTTCACGCAATTGTCTCTCCCGTCATCAGTGACGGTCCGCTGACTACTAGCTCATACTGCCAAGTATGAATCACAGAGAGAAAAAAAAATTAGATCAATCACAAAGCATTAAGAGACATGCGATCGACCACTCTTCAAACGAGCCCGGAGAAACAACTGCCCTGACCTCAGATCATAATATTTTGTAAACATATATTATATTCAGATTTTATCAAATACGGAATATATTTATTACAGCAGACTACCAAAAAACAAAGATTTTTTAATGAATAAATCTTATAATGGAAGTGGACAAAATATCCTTCATTCATGAGGATCAAACTACACTGACCTTCAAAAAAACCACCACCTGGTTTTTTTTAGAAAGAAAAATGGTCACCTTTGGAAATGGAGATGTGTTCAGCCTTTTAAGTCAGCTCTTTTTTGTTAGAAAATTTTAAGTTGAACAAGATGGCTGTTTTAAATGTTTTACCAACTTCAGACATTCATCAGTTAATTCAAACATTCTGAAACTGTAAATTTTTGCATTTTTTACAGAAACTTCAAATGGGGTTGTGGAGCCAAGAAATCGTCCTGGAGGGACGCCCTTTAGCAGTTTTATAATAAATTTTAATAAACTTTCAATTCGTCACCTTCTACTTTTCCCGAAGAACACTTATTAAAATTTCCTGTAGATTGCTGTAGGGCGTCGCTCCAGGACGCTTTCCTGGCCCCACAGCTCAATTTGAAGTTTTCGTAAAAAGGGCAAAAATTAACATGTTCGGGAATTTTAGTTTACTGATGGATGACTGAAGCTAGGAAAACATTTAAAAAAGCCAACCTGTTCATTGCAAATTTTCTAAAAAATTATCTAGCACATGTCTGTGACATAAAATGCTGAGAAAATCTGCATTTACAACCTTAAATTCACTAATTTCGTGGTCCGCTTGACCAATTAATACATTACAATTAATTAAGGTTTTTAGTTGAGATGAAAAAAAGTTAACAGCACGAGCGGGATTCGAACCCACGATCCTCGGCTAGATACGCCGCTGTTCTACCACTTGAGCTATCGTTACCTCGATCCACTCGGACATCAACGCCCCATCTCAACCGCACCTTTTGACTTTTCCCTCCTTTTGCCATTTTTCAAATGTCGTCAAATGTAATCGAATTGGATTCTCGACGACAAATGAAATGGCCACGGAGAGCTTTAGTGAAGTGTACTTCATTTTAAATCATTAAATTCACTAATTTCGTGGTCCGCTTGACCAATTAATACATTACAATTAATTAAGGTTTTTAGTTGAGATGAAAAAAATTAATGAAGACCCGTAAGGTGGAGTTGAGATAGGAAGTTGATGTCCGAGTGGATCGAGGTCACGACAGCTCAAGTGGTAGAGCAGCGGCGTATCTACCCGAAGATCGTGGGTTCGAATCCCTCTCGTGCCATTAACTTTTTTTCATCTCAACTAAAAACCTTAATTAATTGTAATGCATTTACAACGTTAGCAATTTTTCCGGCAAAAAATTAGTGGTCGGTTTTTTTGATGGGCAGTGTATTAAAAAATATATATTAAAATAAATAAAAATATGTATTCAAAAACAGACAATCAACAAAAAGTTGTCAAATAGACCGCTATAAGGGTTTGAATTAGTTCCTTGGACAGATATTAATTCTATCAGAATTAGTTACTTTTTTCCACTCTGTTTTGTATCTACCAATATTTGGGACTGATGCACTTCACGTACGGGTGAATCGTTTCTAGTTAGCATGACAACGGAATTCCTATCCGGCGTTCCTTCATTCCCTTTTATTTTACTCTGACGGGCGTGGGTGGGTTGCAAAAGAGTAAATTTTTAAAACGGCACGAGCCCTTTGTTGAGGACATTGATGAAAAATTATGTTCCGTCATGTCACAGACTAATTCAAGCAGATTAGACACGTTAAGGCCAGTCGGGTACCTGCCTTAAGAAGAACGTGTCCTTTCAACGAGTCCTTTCCATTGAGTAGAAGTTTTATTTTGTTTTTGTTAATTTGGTGTAAAATGCTTCTCAGCGTATGGCATCGAGGTCTATATCAAGAATGGCTTTCCAAGATAGCACCCTTGTGCCCTAAAATTGCAGGGCAGTTGCATAAGATTAGCTCTATGTCATCTCTAAACATAGCATTGGTTAATGGACTCGATTTTTAACTAGTTTTGTATTTTACTGGAGGATTAGTTTGTTGAGAAGGAATTTCTGTTTCTTCAATTAGGGTGTTTTTGCGACTACTTTATTCATGTGTTCTTTATTAACGCGAGATTCCAGTTGTTTATTAGTATGGCTCTTGTTTATACCAGAAAAAAGATTTGGTCTACTGTCCGGAGACCCCCTTTTTATTATCACCCACCTTTGTTACATGAAATTTCAACATGACCTGGTATTAACACAGTTAGGCTTTTGTAGAACCTAGGTTTTTTATTTATCTGGGCGGTTTAAAACTAGTTATATATTCATTTATGGTCAATTGACCAAGTAAATTCTTTCAATTAATTATTGTTTTTTTATATAAGGTTTTTGGTTGAAATGAAACAGTCAATGTCACGAGCGGGATTTGAACCCACGATCTTCGGCTAAATATGCCGCTGCTCTACCATTTGAGCTATCGTGACCTCGATCCACTCGGACACCAACTTCCCATCCCAACCCCACCTTTTGAATTTTCCCTCCTTTTTGCCATTTTTCAATGTGCCATTGGAATTTAAAAACCAATCTTCATCTTGATCGTCGCTGTTCTATCCTCAAGTGTCCTTTTTATATCAAATTCTGGAAACCTAATAAATCCTTAGCAGCCTGTGCTCTTACTAATAGTTTTGTCCTCAAAACGTTTTCAAATGACTACCAACTTAAGGATAATTAAAGAAACGTATCATACTTTATTGATCTTTATTGGGATCATCTTCAGGGATCTCTAAAGATCGAAACGTTGGCACGATAAAGAAAATGTTTTTCTGAAACCTACATCACACCAGACCGCATCTCACGATTTCTGAATAATCATCGTCTAACGGTCCCTAATCACCGCACATTATTAAATATTATTCCATTTATGTTTTAGTGGTCAATTGACAAAGTTACTTCTTTCAATTAATCATTCCTTTTTTATCTAAGGTTTTTGGTTGAGATAAAAAAGCTCGTGACACTGACTTTTTTATCTCAACCAAAAACCATACATCAAAAAAAGAATAATTAATTGGAACTAGTTTTATAGTTAAGTTTTGGGTGATATGTTCGTCTTTAAAGGTCCGATGGCGCAAAACTAACTTTTTGGGCAGTGCCTCAACGCCTGTTTATTAAACAACAATATTAGAACAAGTACAGCATTCAGATTTCCTGCAGTCAGATTAACAATTGTACGCAAGATATTTCAACTTCAGTCCACTTCAACCTTTCACATCATTTTTAATTAAATCCTCTGGTTCTCATATAATGTTAATTTTATAGTCAATTTGATTATACGGATGGGAAGAGCATTGTCAAACTAAAAATAGGTAATAGGGTAGTTATTCAGAGATCGAGAGATGCGATCTGGTGTGATCAACATGTGATTCTCAACACGACACGCAAGAATGGCACAATTACACAGTAGACAACCACTTTGAGCCCTGAAGATGATCTCAATAAAGATCGAAACGTTGGCACGATAAAGAAAATGTTTTTCTACTACGTCACACCAGACCGCATCTCACGATCTCTGAATATCTCACGATTAACGGTCACTAATCACCACACGTAATAGGGTAGATTGACCTTGAAAACCTTTTGTTAGGAACCTTTAGGAACCAAATTTTCGTTTAAATCAACCCCATCATCGAATAACTAAAACTTCATTTGAAAAAAAAAACAATTGATTGCCTTTTTTTAACTATTTGCATTTAAATCAATGGCTACCCCATGGCCCAGTGCCCGGCCATCTAATTTAGATAAGGGGGTGAGTTAAGGTTGGTAAAGTAAACACGGCGAAGGATTTCGGCCGCGGGGGAGGAAATGAAGTCGAAAAGCAATTAAGAAAGAGTGGCCACCTGGCCGATATCAGTAATGACCAGAGTCCTGGCGACCCTCCTGAAATAGGGAGATAAACTAGTCCAGGGCCAGTCGGGGAGCCACTTCTTCTTTCATCACGGTCTAACTCCTCCGGCCCTAAATCTCTCCTTTTTCCCTCCGAAGACCTTTTAATTTATCGCCACCACAAAACATACCGTTGGCCACCGGCCAGATAAATCTTAGCTTAGATATATTTCGATATCTGGGGGCTTGTTAACCACCAGAGAAAATGAACCCTTCAACCCCTGTTTGAAAAATTTCAATGATGTTTCTCACTAAAACCTGTGGAAAAACCGGAAATCATGTATCCAAAGAACAAGCCTTGTTTATATAAATTTTTAACTAAGTCTGATCAACTCCTATATCAATCAAATCCTTGGTCCTTTGTAAGCCAATGTCTAAAACCTAAAAATCTCTTTAAAAATTGTCTGAAGTAGTATCTTTTTTTCCAAATTTTCTGCTTTTTATTAGGCTTTCCAGAGCTGAAAACTTAGTTAAAAAACAAATAAAAATGAAAGCGGCACATTAAAGTAATGAGAGGGTACCTCATTTACAAAATTGCATCTAGGCACGGTTACAATTTACCAAAATTTTTTATATTATTTAACATACAAACCTTAACGAAAAATGACCGAAGTACCTGAACGTTTGTTTTCACTTATGTTTTTTAACAAAAATCTGGCCTTGAGTAAGGCTTAATAAAAAGCCGAAAGCTTGGCAAAAAAATATGACTTTATTTTGGACTACATACCTGATCGCAATCATCAATTGTTAATCCACGCTGATCGATAATTTTCTCTGTGAAAAATATTTTTATAAATAGAGCGTATAAAAGTTATAAACAATAGTATAAAATCGAAAGGGAATGTGAAAATCTCCTGATATACATTATACAACAAAATTGTTGGAAATAACGACTATTCCCGCAAAAATCTATATTATTCCTTATTCTATGAAATTCTATTTGGCCTTTTCACCTTTCAGTATATTTTCTCACAAACTCGTTCTATTTTTTTACGATTTTTTTATTTTATAAAACTGAAATAGACCACAAGAAATACTACTTTTAAATTACTATTTATTAGCAAGGAATCGTAATAAATTAAAGAAAAAAGAATATAATAAATTAAATAAAATGAAACAAAAACACATTGGCTTTAAAAGTTCAAATTGTCTTAGAGAAAATTACACTTAAAAATGGCAACTTTTTCCCTCTGTTTGGAGGTCATTAGTACAATTAAAGGACAAAAGTGTTCAAATACGGTGGAGTTTTATAGTTTAATGCTTAGCTAAGAAGTACAGGCTCTCCTGAAAAGGAAATGCATTTCAAAATTAAAATTTTAACCACCGAAGTGAACTTAAAAATGAAAAAATGGGAAAAAAAGCTAATCGTCAGAAATATGGTAGTTACTCCCGTCTTAACGGACAAGCCAATTCAAACAAAACCCCTGAGTTTTATCGCAAAATTTTACGAGACCACATGGGTAAAATATGCAATAATATCGTGCTCCTTTCATAAATTTTTAACCGATGTGTGAATAAATCAAGGCAGAAATGTATAATAATTATGATAACGAATAATTGAGGTTTCATTAGAGTCGCGAGAATTTGGTCAAATAAGGACGATATGAGAGAGAGAGAGAGAGAGAGAGAGAGAGAGAGAGAGAGAGAGAGAGAGAGCGAGAGAGAGAGAGAGAGAGAGAGAGTGAGAGAGAGAAGATGAAGAAGAAAAGCGGTCAATTACATTTTATTTTAATACTAAAATTTTCTATTCTGGACCTCTCTTATATAAAGTAAATAACTCTACGAGCTAAAAAAGTAAAATAAATGGATTTTACCTACCAGAGACTTGGGTATCCTTAACGGAAATTATTCTTTTTGTAAAATCAAGCTATCCTAGCTTAAAAGTCAAAATCCTCGTTATTCAAAACTAAAATTTTCTTTTTTATAACTTATTGGGCTTCAAAGTCTAAAAAGCATACACAAAGTTGATTTTGTCTGCCAAAATCTTAATATTCTTAGGAAAATTTGTCCTTTTCGTAAATTATTAGCTTTCCTAGCCTAGAAAATACAAAATCTTGTTTATTCAAAGTTTGGTTAGTCTTTTGTGGCACGTATTGGAAGGGTGAAACAAATTAAAAAAATTGGTTTTATCTACTAGAAGCTTGGTTATCTTTATTTAAAACTGTTCTTGCAGGTAAATACTAGCATTCTTAGGCTACAGAAGTCAAAATCATGATTTTTCAAGGCTAAATTAGTATTCTATGGAACATTTTGGATTGATAACAGATAATTAGAAAAATATTCAAGGAGAGACAACACATAGTGTAAGCCCTGGTAGAGGAATTTTCTTGGCAAATTTTGAGCTGAAATTTCAACCAAATGTCTTTAATTTCGATATATTTTTATATATCCTGTTGGCAAACTATGTAAAATTTTCTGTTTGTGCGAAAGCTTATGCGTTGAATCTTATTGTCCGATAGTGATCAAAATTATACTTCTCACCACATAAATTATACAAATGTTAAAAAAAAATATTAGAAATAAAAGTTAGAAAACGTGAACCAGATAGGATGAATCTGAATCTTACTTTAAAAAGAGTGTATTTTAAACGCCAATAAGAAAAATAACATCAAGTCGAAGGTCTGCGAGAAATTTAGAAAAATAGATTTTTTTCCGGTTTTATCAACACTAATGACCATAGTAACTATAAATTTAAGTGTAAAACGTCTAGATTCGATCATTACAATATTACCTTCAAATTGAACAATCATGTAATTTAGACGTTGTGGAAATGAAAGAACTAAGTAGACCAGGAAGTGCTAAAATTTTCCCCAACCGCAAAATACTTCATAATTACAGTTTTAATTAACTGGTTTTTTTAATTTACTGTAATAGCCGTTACATTTTTTATGACTATTTTATTGAAATGAGGGTTACGAAATCATGTTTGGTTGGAGAAAACTGGCGTTGCATCATACGTGGTCATATCTTTGGGAGGCAAATTAGTCCTAATGCATTTTTAAGACATGTTCAATTGACCTAGTAACTTTTTTAAAACGGTCGCGTTGTGTCACGATGTTTCGCAAGTAAAGGCGTGGAAATTGCCGTCGTTAAGACGGAGTAAGCGAATTTATATACCGGTTCGTCCGTTAATGAACTCGTCTTGAATTTGTAAAGGTTATTGATTCGAGGAGCCGCGAGGTCTCGCTTGATTAAGGCTGGATTGTTAAAATTGAAGATTGTCTTAACATCAAAAATTTCCCGATGATTATTTTTTTTGGTTTAGTACACCTTTCATAAAGTTTTTATTGATTTTTCAGTAGCGGTAATCACACTAGCATGAATTTGTAAATGTCAAAGTTGTTAATGTTGGTTCACTTTGAACCTTTCAATATTACTACATAACTACTAATAATTATTCATTTCAAATAGTTTTATAATTTCTGTAGATTAAAACCCAAATTTTGGTCAAGCTCGGTTCGTAAGTTTCTCCTAAATAGCTTTCTGTTAACCAAATATTTGTATTTTAAATTTAGCTTTGTTACCAACAGATATTAAATAACATCAAACTTCAAGGAATTATAGATCTGAATTAAGCGCAAGATCGAAATTTGTTCTTCATGAATCTATATTTTTTAATATAAACATTTTTGAGGATGAATTTCGAATTTTGTCGTCTAGAAAAGCCAATAATTCATAGAATGTCAATTTTAGCTAACAATATTCAGGCTTCTGGCAGATGAAATCCAGTTTTTGTAACTTTTTAGCCTTTGAAATCCAACATTCGAAAAAAACATGTTGAGTTTTGAATAACGAGGATTTTGACTTTTTCAACCTAAGAAAGGCAGTATTTTCTAGCAAGGACGATTTTACCTGATGATATTCAAGCTTCTGGTAGAAAAAATTCACACGTCCAATTGTTTTTGTCTTCAGAATCCAACATATTATATAATAATATAACTTATTGCCAATATTACATATTCTTCCTGTCTCTCCCTCTCTCTCTCTCACTCTCTCTCTCTCTCTCTCTCTCTCTCTCTCTCTCTCTCTCACACACACACACACACACCCAGATTCTATCTCTCCTACTGTTTTCATTTTTTAATTACTTGTTTCTCGTATGTCATTCTAATCATATCAGTCTCTTTTCATTCTCTTCTCTTTTTTCGTATCCTTCTTTATTTGTTTATTGTTTTTTTTTTGTTTGTGTACTTTTTCACTCTTGCTTATCGTACTGTCACTTTCCTTCGTGTTCCTCATCTCTCTCTCTCTCTCTCTCTCTCTCTCTCTCTCTCTCTCTCTCTCTCTCTCTCTCTCATACTTTTTTATTTTCTTATTTAACTAAATTTCCTCCCGTATCTCCTTCTAATCACATCAGGCTCTTTTCACTCTTTTCGATTTTTTCGTATCCTTCTTTATTAGTTTATTGTTTATTTTTATTTGTTTGTGTACTTTTCACTCTTCCTAATCGTACTGTCACTTTCCTTCGTGTTCCTCATATCTCTCTCTCTCTCTCTCTCTCTCTCTCTCTCTCTCTCTCTCTCTCTCTCTCTCTCTCTCTCTCTATCTATCTATCTATCTATCTATCTCCCCCTCTTTCTGTCTCATACTTTTTTTTATTTTCTTATTTAACTAAATTTCCCCCCGTATCTCTGTCTAATCACATCAGCCTTTCTTCACTTCTTCATTCTCCTCTCGTTTATCGTACCCTCCTTTTTTTTTGTACTTTTCATTCCTTCCAATCGTACTGTCACTTTGCTTGGTGTTCCTCATTTCTCTCATACTCTCTCTCTCTCTCTCTCTCTCTCTCTCTCTCTCTCTCTCTCTCTCTCTATCTATCTATCTATCTATCTCCCCCTCTCTCTGTCTCATACTTTTTTTTATTTTCTTATTTAACTAAATTTCCCCCCGTATCTCTGTCTAATCACATCNTCTCTCTCTCTCTCTCTCTCTCTCTCTCTCTCTCTCTCTCTCTCTCCCCTCCAGAGGTATAACTTGTATATGGACGATTGTAATATACATTTTTTCAATCAAATTCCATTAAAAGTAACACAAAGATTTGACATTAAATGTTAAATGACCAAATTTTGGTCAAAAATATCAATTTGGCCAAGAATCCAACCCCTGCGTTTAAAATTGAATTGATTTGTCAACTATGTACTTTTAGTGGGTATCGACCATTTTCCGACGAATAGCTGGTTTTTTATCACTCTTTTAACTACTTTTCGGCTGGAAGAAATTATAAATCCATACGTATTTCCTCTTCAGGAGAGTCCTTACTCTTTAGTTACATATTAAACTACAGAACTGTACGATTCGAAAAGGCTGAAGGAACAAAGCCTGAGTTTAGATGTTTTATCATTTCTTCTAATTGATTCAAATGGTATAATGAGGATATATTCAGTAACTAATGGTTTTAGCATAACCTGAAACTCCTTTGAAAATACTAGAAAGATGGATGTATTAGTCGGGGTGTGTATTATACCGGTAAGTCCTAGTTCATCAAGGAACTTGATTTGTAAGCCCGGTTGAATCTCTTCTACGGTTTCACTGTATGTCCCAAGAGACTTCATTCTGCTGGTAAGTGTAGCCCACAGTTTGTTACTAGGTGTGTTGGGTTATGCCAATCTTCTTCAGATGCCCATTTAGTTTATAGTGTACTGTCAGGATTCTCAGTTTTCCTGGTTCCTGTAATGCTTCTGATACCTCTTTCCTTCCAAAGATTGTTAGGAGGTTCATGGATTGTTTGTGTCCAATGAGTGAGTTCCATTTTTCTCTCATTTTCTTTTTCTCTTTCTGTCTGCAATGGTCATTGATATTCATTCCTATGCCACAGAGGGCTCTTGCAAGGGCATCGGCATTCTCGTTGCCTTCTATTCCTACATGTCCTGGGACCCAGTAGAAGCCGAATTATTTGTTTAGTTTTGTTTTAGCAATTTAGCACCATCTTTGAGCTAATAGTGTTTGAACTTAGCGCTGTGATGGCTGCTTGGCTATCTGACATGATAGCTATATTCTTATTTTTGTACCCCTTGTTCAGATTGAAATGGGTACATCTTTCAATTGCATGAATGTACAAGCAATGTTAATTTTAAAAAGGTAGATTTGTTATTGGATTTAAACGTTCTCGAGATTTTTGTAAGTATTATTTTCAGAAGTCGACTATTTTCACTAATGAAAACAGTTTAATAAGCTGTGTACCTGGGGTTGTAGTGTTCTCAAACCAATTGGCCCCTCCGTTGGAAAACAGGGGCCAACTTCGGTCGGGTATAACTTTCAAAAGGGCCGAAAACAGTTTTTTTCTCTCCCATTGTCTCGGATCCGAGGGCAAGTTGCGACGGCGTTTCCGTTGCAGGCTCCCGGGACAAATACTTTTCGCGAAAGACAATTTCAGTCCGAGGAAAGCCGCCCTCGAAACCGCCCCCGTCCTCCTCCTTACAAAGTTCTGGTCCTTGAGGGATTGTGAGTGACGGAAACTTTCCGCCTTTCCCCTTCAAAGGACATTTCTTTTCTCCCGCTGCCGAACATGAGTCGGAGGCAAACTTTAAACAGCCATCTTCATCCTTCATTGTTCGCCGAGCGGAGGATTTCAAACTTTGTTTCCAGCTCCGACACTCATCCTCAAATGCTCGCTTCTCATCTTAATTAATTCGCTCCTAGAACGGCTTTAATCGCGCGCTTCCTTTCTTCATAAACTAATTATTTCTCGGAATTTTTAATTAGGCCAATTTTAGAACGTTTTTATTATTAATAGCCTACTCCCCGTCAAATATATAATTAAAGGATCGTGCGAATGAAAATATACTTTAGAAAATATTGCTTTTAAATATCCATCTTAGCATATCACCCTTTAAATGTGAAAGCTTTTCTTTCTAAACAGCGATATTTATAAAGAAAAACGGTGGTTTATTCACATCCTATGTATTGAGTATGGTCTATGCTTCAACAAACCTTGAAAAAGGGCACCTGCATTGGACCCGAAAATTAGCAATAAAAACTGGTTGTGAACTTCAATAAATATCCTAATCACATGATGAATTTACAACAACCATAATAAAAGGAGAAAGAGGTTAATCATGATAATGAAAAAGAACTAGGAAGTGAGAGTTTTTGTTCCCAAAGTACTGCACCTTCTGGCTTACCTATTTTCCTAGTTCCTTAGTTCAATCTCTCGATCGATCTTTCTTCTAACAAGTATTAGATCAATAACTGTCGTTGCTACGATTCATGGTCCTACAGTCTCCATTGAGCAGTTGCTTCATATTCTAAGGTAGGCAAATTGGAGGATGGAAAGGCAAATGGATCATCATTGAATATGTCGTGTAGATGTGAAGATTTTGTCAGATGCCAGTAACTGGTAAATAGTCCTACAACTCCTCTGATTGCCCTTTCTGAATGTTGTTTTAAATAGCACAGGTTTACTTCTAGCGTTTATCTCTTTCAGAGTTCATCTACTTCTCGTTTTGCCTTTTCTGTATCCATCCTGTGTTTGTGTTATCCCAAGAATAATTTTTTTAGGTCTTGAAGATCCGGCCAGTATGATTGTTTTTTTATTCCCAAGATTTACCTTCTGTCTGTATACTATCAGGATGTGGGGTTTCTCCAGGTTTTTAAGATTTTGGATGGATCCACTGACTACTTTTGATGTGATTTTTTAACATGGAAATGCTTTAATAGGTGCTTGGATGACCAATTTTAAAAGGATTTTGTTTTCAACCTCTTTAGTTTCATCTTAATCACATCGATATTTATCACAAATATCGCTTGTTTTCTTCTTTGCTAAATTTCGAAATTTCTAATTATTTTATTGATCCAAATGATAAATAAACATTGGACGGAATTGATACAATATCAAATTTGATCCATATCATCAAAACTTTGCCCCACTGAAAATTCATCTCAAGAATAATTTTTTTAGAATAGGTCTTTCAGATCCGGCCGATATGTCTGCTTTTTTATTAACCAAAATTACCTTATGTCCCACAAATATTATCAGGTTGTTGGGTTCCCATGGTTTTTGAGATTTTGGATGGATTCACTGACTAGTTTTGATGTGATTTTGTTTTTACATGTTAATGATTTAATATGTGCTTGGCTGATCAATCTTGATCGAATTTTGTTTTCAATGTAACCCCTTTAGTTTCATCTTAATCACATCGATATTTATCACAAATATCGCTTATTTGTTTTCTTCTTTGCTAAATTTTAAAATTTCTAATTGTTTTATTTGTCCAAACGATTAAAAAAAAACATTGGACCATTGGACGGAATTGATGTAACTTTAAATAGAACTTCGTCAGAATGAAAAATGACAAATTTATCTATTACTGAACCGTCATACAGTAATGAATAAAACATTGTGCCTTAATATTTTTAGAAAGCAATCTGACTGACAAGATATCCATGACATTTAGGTTTTTCATAATGTAACAATAAAGTTCACTACATAGAGCGATCCTTTGTCAAAATAATCTTTGTAAGTAGCTAAACTTTAGCGTAAATACTAATGAATAGCAAAAAGCATAATTCAACACTAATCTTTTATTGAATTGTACATTGCGTTCAATGTTGTCCATCTTGAAAATTTGACTGCTGGCGTAAAAAGCAGGTGGGCAAATTTGTTTACGCCGATTGTCGGCCGAGATTGCCGCCGGCATAAACAAAGCCCAGTTTATTGGGGGCAGCTCGGATTGCGCCTTTTACCTCTGCTGTTCTTCTTTTTTACTATGAACAATCCCCTGCAGTACCGGGATTTATTTTCTCGGCATGACTGAATGGGTGACATCGATAAACAGGCGACCTGAACTGGGAACAAGCCCCATCTACCGAATTACTTTGGTAAAAGACATGTGTTTACTACATACGCAACAATTCTGTAAATTGTCTGCTTTTTCTGAATGACAGTTTGAAAAGCAAAGCTTAGTCAATTAAAGAAAACAAATTCTAATAGATATGAGAAGCTGTATTGAAATATCAAGCATGGCCTCTTAGCTACACCCCAAATTAACCAATGGCTCACTAATTTGGTGAACCAAAGATTAGAAAAAAAAAAAAAACCTACCTAAACATTGTGCAGCCTACAAAGACTGACAAACATGTGTACCACAGAACAAACCTCGTGAATCGCATTAGAAACACATCAAAGTCATGATACCTCTAGTGGTTATAGCAGCGGCATATTGAGCCGAAGGTCGTGGGTTCGAATTCCGCTCATGACACTAATTTTTCTTCTCAACCAAAAACATTAGATGAAATTAGAAACACAGTTAAACTTACTTTCTTTGGAAATATTTTGACACGGAGGAGCGAGGAAAAGCTCTTTCGGACTCAAAAAAATAATTTAAACTTGATAGGGATTAAGCATTTCGGGCATACAGCAATAATTAATAAAACAACCATTACGAGAAATGAGTATAGACTGGATCCTAGAAACAGTCTTTACAACATCCTATGAAGTGTCAGCATACTATAAAGGAAATTAAAAATATCAGGAGGAAATAATTTGGAATGATATGGCTTAAATATGGCTCTAATGCTTTCTGTACATGCCTGCAAAATAAGCAATTGGACACATTAGTACACCTCTGTCTTTCAAGCTGATCTGCTCTCGAACTTTTTGCTTTAGAAAACCTCAAAGGATTGTACTCTGGCAACAAAACCCTCATCTCATATAGCATTAGTCTGTAAAAAGATTACATCTAAATGCGTCTTTGAATAGATCCATAAAAAAATGATGAAAAGTGAACTAACTCTAGGCGCCAGGTACAGCAATCTTAGGAGAAAAAATCCTAACCAAAACTGGTAAATTTCACGCCAGTTCGTCCAAAATTCAGAGCATCCAATTCTTCCAAAAGTCCTCAACCAAAATGCCAAGGTTCTTCTATATCGCTAACTTCACCATCCACAACGATCTTAACATTAATCTCAAACCTCGATCAATCTTAACCGTAATGCCCAAGCTATATTTTTCCATCTCGAAGGATTTGATGGCCTCGAGACCTCCTAGGCAGGTAAAACGTGTTCTCATACTGTATAGTAGGCATTAGCTGGTTTCTTGTTGAGTTCTTCCCAAACACAGAATCCTCTACATCGGAATGGATTCAAGAAGAGACAAAATAGATGAGGAAAACTCTAGAGGTGCAAGACACAGGTAGCTTATGATAATAAAACAGCAACATCAAAACTCCATTGGCTCCGCCAACCCATCCAATATCCAGCGCATCATATATATTACGCAGGGCGGGCGACCAGGACCCGAGGGGTTAAAAGCCTAGGTAGGCCCGTATCCCATCCCTAAAAGGTCCGGGACCTGGTCGGCTCACGAGTCCTGCATAAACCTTTTGGACCTATTCACAAACCCCAAGATTTTGGACCATTTTATCTTAGGGTGTTTTGGTAATGTCCTCTCCTTCGAAAGTTTCAAATCTTTCCCTACCATAACTATCACATTCTGCAAGGCCGTTTCTTCCTTTATTTCACAGAAGCGGCAGAAGGGGTCTGGTAGAGTACCCATTATGAAGAGGTGTCTTCTCAAGGGGCACCGGCCCGTTAGGATACCTATCAGTCCCCTAGAGTTAGAGAATAACTATTTCGCTTCTTTTGGCTTGATTTCCTTAGAAACTCCTTCGATTGCCTGTGTCCGGGGGACATATTCCATTCTTTAAGGAATTGTTTCATGCCCCAGCAACTAATACTATCTTTCGCTGTGCTTATAGAGTGGGGTAATACCGGTTGTGGTCCGACAAACGCAGTATTTGATCCTTCTTTGGCCAGGCTGTCCGCCTCTTCATTGCCATAGTGCCCCTTATGAGCAGGTATCCATATGAGGGTTACCCTATTCTCGTCCCTAGTAGTTATCCTATTGATAAGTTCAACAGTTTCCTCTACAAGCCTAGATGTAGATAACTCTTTTTGTGACTTATGGCCTGACTGTCGGAAAAAATTCTATATCTTTTCCCTTAGTATTATTATCCATGAGTGTTCTACAGCAAATATTGATGGCCCAGACCTCAGCCTGAAAGACTGAGGTGTTATTACCAAGAGGGGAGGAGATGCTGATTCCTAATTTGGGTATATGTATACCAGCACCGCTTCCCTTGTCCTTAATGAGTGAGCCATCGGTGATGCAATCTTTGCTGTTATGGTCACCATTCGCATTATAGTTATAATCACATGGAGTAACTACCTGAAAGTGTTTTTCCCCAAAGGTGTTTTACCCTTTTTGTCGCTAACACTTAGAAGTTGGTTATTAACTCAGTAAATGTAGAATTTTCGAGTGTCCTATATTGTTTCCCTTATGATTCCAGCTGCCTTCACTAATTAATCTATAGCAGCTGGTTAGTGCTCTAACCTTGACCTCTATGTGTAGAGGAGTAGTATTGGTTATCATTTCTAGTGCTAGGGTAGGTGTAGTGGGAAATGCGCATCAAGTCCTTTCAAAAGTCCTGAGCCAAAGTTCCAAACATCTTAGCTCCGTCAATAGCTTCAATATCCATAACGACCTCATCGTTAATTCCAAAGTTCTAGATCCATTCTAACTTAACTGCCCAAGCCCTTTTTATGTTTTCTATCTCGAGGGCTTTAAAAAATGATGGCCATGAGATCTCCTTGCCTCATTGAGTGCCAGGGGCTGGTTGAGTTCTTTCCAAACACAGACTCCTCCAATCTCAGAATGGATCCAAATGAACAAACTCTAGATGGGGTAGGCAGTTGTTTATGACAAACTGGCCAACTCCGTGGGTTCCGCCCACCCATCGAATATCGAGGGGATCCAATAAAATGACCACATCCAAAATTTTAAATCTCCTAACTACTCATTTACCTTAATATCCACAACTTAGCATTAACCCCAAAGCACTCAATTCATCCTAACACTTTGTATGTGCATTCAATAAATTATTATACAAAACATTCAATGGTCCGCTTGACCTCGCTATCGCCTGCTACCCGCTTAACCGTCCGTATGTGACGAAGCAGTACAACTATAAAGGATGGAGCCAGATTTTACGATAATTCGTCACCAAAATGTGCTAGAATTGTGATACATTTAATTAAATTATTAAATTTTCAATAGGTCTACTAGTTTTTCTTATTATTTTGTCCTGTATAAAAATACTGTATTTTGATATCCTCCAAAAACTGTAGTTACTTCTCTATTTCGCTTAATTTTTAAATATAACTCTTCCTCCGCCCCTCTCGGTAGCAGGATTAGTGCTTTTAATAAGAAACAGGTGGACGTTCTAGAATGTCGCGCTATTATCCCTTTTAATTACCACTTGCCTGGTCCGGCTCGTTAATATTTTTCCCCCGCGTAATTCGGTCGGCGGTGAAAATATCGCGGGCAGAATTGAATTTTTGAGATGTGGCCTCAATTATATCTCGGCCCAAAGATTACTAATTTTGACTAAGTTTACTAAAATTTGAGCTGTCTCGTATAAGTCGTAATTAAAAAAACAATGTTTAATAACATTATTGCAAGGAAAAGGCAATAAAAACGATAACCAATACATGATTTAATTAGTTAAGGGCGTGTAACTTCCCAACTAATTATTTTTAATCGTAAAAGTCGATGAAGAATAGTCGGTTGATTGCTATATATAGGCCAACTGCCTCATTTCATCGTGATGCAGTTTCAGCTATTTTAACTGAATTAAATCTTCTGGTTTAGTTTCTAAAAACACCTAGGTATTCTGTAGAAAGTGGGACGTTCCACGGAATACCAGGTCTGAAGGAGGTCAGGACTAGTGCATGATGTCCATGTATAAACCAAATCATAGTTAGGCATATCATAGTTCGCAGTAGTAGATTTAAAGTATCGATGTATGAAATATCTGTAAAAATCAATTATACATCATGTGGACAAACAGATTCCAAATTTGTTGATAGCCAACAAGAATTAATTGCCACCTCTTTGGCATGGGCATATTGGATCTTCTCAGTGCACTTTGAAAATGGGTAATGATAAGGAAAGTACGACCTATAATGCTGATAGTCCTGGCTTTTCAGATTTGATCAACAAATCTGGGAAACATGAAGGTTCTCCTTCAAAGTTGTAGTTCAATTTTGGGTTTATAAATTAAAAAGATCTGAACGAGAAAGAGAGACAGAATTTCCAACTTCGTTCAACTTTCCAGACTTCAAAATGACACCTTACGCAGACCGGTTCAGGCTAATGTGTTTCGACATAAAAGGTTGTAGCAAGTCTGTATAATATCAAGGAAAAAAGGGCATGCTTTATAACAAACTCGTTTTAAGAATTGATTCACTCACTTATTTGTTTATAAATCGTGCTTAAAGTTTGGTTATTTCTCGTATTTTTATTAGGTATAACTTATTTCTTTGTTTATTCATAAGTAATCTTAAAATTAAAAGTGAACCATATGGTTTTCTGTTTTTTTCTGTTTTTTTTTATTTTTTTTAGAAAATTTTATGAATAGGTCAGGATTTGTTTCTGAACTCCTGGCTTTTTAAACAATTCCTTCCGACAAATCGCCATATTTTGTTTGTTCTTATAGTTTTGTGAGTGAAAAAAGTGTGTTTTAAGTGGAAAAGCTGTACCAATATATTACAATTAATTAAGGTTTTTAGTTGAGATAAAAAGTCAATGGCACGAGCGGGATTCGAACCCACGATCTTCGGCTAGATAGCCGTTGCTCTACCACTTGAGCTATCGTGATCTCGATCCACTCGTACACCAACTTCCCATCTCAACCCCACCTTTTGAATTTTCCCTCCTTTACCTCCTTGTACCAATATATTTGGACTAACCGGAAAATTTGTTTTAAACGTACTAGTTTAAAACTTGAGTTGTTCAAGATTGAAAATTAACATTTAATAATACAAGTGTAAAGTTTTATGTGCTGCTTTTGTGAGTTGTGTAATAAGAGTTAGTTGTTAAGTTGATGAAAGACACATCAATTTTCTCCTATATCATGTTCAACATGCTTCCATCTGAATATCCAATTTCGATAAAGGTTCTTATCAAACAGGGGTGTAAATTCAAAGGGTAGTGGGAGTTTGTTAATGACCGCCCCCATCCACCAGTCCATTACTGCAAGTGTAGGTAATCTTTAGTCGATATTGTTGTAACCACAATGGCATTCGGATGCCCGAGGGGCTTCTCCGTAATGTCGAGGGGGCGGAGGAAGGAATATGAAATGTCCCGAGAGTGCAATACCGTAAGAGACGGCCGATTAATTCAAAAGCTGCATCTCCTCTCGTTAACATCATAAACTGCAATGCATATTAATTGACGGCTTGTAGCAACGTGCATTGTTCGACGTGTCAAACTGTTTACAAAGTTGACAGCTTGCCAAAACATATAGGATTGAAGCTTTTGATATTGTAAGGTAATGTATTTTAATATCGAAGTGATGAGTTCATAGTACAATGGAACAAAAAGAGACGGAAAATAAAGTTGTAAATAAATGGCTGGAAAAGCATTTATGAACCAGAAATCAGTAACGAATAAAATTATTTCAAGAAAACTCACAATAGCTTACCAGTTCTTTACTACTTACAGCGACAGAAAGCATTGAAAAAGCCTAAACAGTACTGATTGATAAATTTGATCAAAAGTCTTGTACTTAGCTAAAAAATAGAGAAAATTTCAATAGTTGCAAGTTGAAATGATGAGTTGGAGTCAAGGCGACTTAAGGGTTCGAGTCCAGTTTGTGACCCTCACTTTTTATAAAATAAAAATTAATTCAGAGTAATACTCCGTTACAGTTAAATGGTGATTGATAAATCTGATCAAAATAGTCGTATTGTTGAAAAACAAGAAGCAATTTTGATTGATAGCTTATATGATGGAAGGAGGCGAAGAAGAAATTTCAATCCATAGTGATTAGAAGAAAGTATGAAATACCGAAGAACCAGAAAGCTCAGTGATTGATAAATCTTTTTTTTTAACTTTTTTGTACAACTGCATTCTTCGACCCAACAAGTAAAACATATATTTACATGTAAACATATTAATGGCAGCATGAAAGTTTGAACAGCTACCATCCAGTGATCAACACGATGAGCGAGATGTACTCCGTCTTAGGAGACCGATGTCAAGTGTTAAGGTTGTCGCAGGGTCACCGACACTTCTTGGGTCATTAGATAATGAGGTGGATGAGAGTTTTTGAGGAAAGGGTTCGGATGATGGGGTAGTTTGGAATGGAACATTTTGTAGCGGGATTGGGCTAGCTCGGTAATAAGAGGGTCATTTTGGTCGGTATGGACGGTGTGATTGGATACATTGAAAGGAGCGTTGTCTATTGATCTGAGGATTTTGGATTGAAGGGAATGGATTCGATTGAGTTTGGAACGTTTAGCAGTCCCATTAAGATCAAGTACGTATGCCCAAATGGGGTCCAGGAGAGCAATGTAAAGTTTTCTTTTGTTTGTTAGTGAGAGTTTTGATCGTTTGTCGGGTAGTCGTTTAAGCATGAAAAATCGTACGTTACAGACTGTGCGCTTGTCGTGTATGAAGTTTCCATGTCTGTCGTTTGTCCAGGTAGAGTCCGATGTATACATGGTTCGCAATTGGGATGGGAACGTTATTGAGGTAAACTGGTGGGAGCGTTTTCGTGGTTATTATGTTAGTTGATTTGGTTTCGTTGATCTTGATTCTCCACTGACGGAGCCAGCATCCTAGGATGTTTAGAAGCCAGCATCCTAGGATGTTTAGAAGCCAGCATCCTAGGAGATTACAGAAAGCTGTAACAGGGTCTTTGTCTGGAGAAAGGATTGCGGTAGGTGAAGGTGATAGTGTTAGGTTGCGAGGTAGGTCAGAGGTATAAATTGAATAAAGAAAAAGAGCAAGTACGCTGCCCTGTAGGACACCTGCTAGAATAGGATGGCTAGGAAACAATGAATTTCTGTGGGATACTTGGAAGTAACCATCGTTAAGATAGGATTTTAGGTTAAGGTAATAGGTTGCTGGTAGGTTGTTTTTGAGCTTCCACAGCAACCAAGACTGCCTTACTCGGTCAAAGGCCTGATTATCCAAGAGCACACCCGGGCCATACTGTTTTAGTTGAAAGGATGTGGAAATAACGTCGATTATACAATGTGCTTGTTGTACAGTTGAGTGGCTACTCCGAAAGCCGAATTGGTGATTGTGTTTGTAGCAATTTCCTTGGACAAGCGGTTCAATAAATCTAAATAAATTTAAATTGATAAATCGAATTTAAAATTTTAAATTTAAAAAAATAAGAGAAAACATACAACCAGTAGTGATGAATTTCTAAAAATACGTCTGTTTTCAAAACGATATACAAATACAGTGAAAACATAAATTTAATTTATATAAATAGAATAAGTTTTTGTCGATTCGTATAGTACTTCTTATGCAATAATAGAAAGTGTCATTTAATCTGATAGCTATCATGAAAAAGGAAAGATACATTAAGCTTAGAAGCAGTTGAGAAAAAGTAAGGCAAGCAGTGATTTTGTGATTGATTATGCAGACCTATGAAAGCGTACCAATGAGTGAAAGAGTTGATTAAGAGTGAATGTAATTGATTTATCTTATAAGAGAAACGTAGAATAAACAAGAAGCATAGAAGCCAATTTCATAAATGTAATAATGAGTAGAGTAAGCAGTCGTACAGTGATTAATACATTTGGAATGAGGAAATTCACAGAAATAGACGAAGAGAAGCATTTATGTTGAAATACTGTAAAAATAGGAATCATAGATTGATCGAGAAGCTTAGTATGATAGATGTCATAATGATGAATCAAGTAAAGCAGAATCGTAGTGCTTGACAATCGGACCTGCTTAAACACAGAAGAATAGAATAGGAGGCAACTGTAATTGATTACTGTCTAAAACAAAAAACGGAATAAGCAAGAACCTTAGAAGCAACAAATTTCATAATATTCGTAGTGGGCATGTAATAGGTAGTGTTATCAGTGAAATATCAGACCTATGGAAATGTGCAGAATTAGAGGAAAAAATAATAACCAGTTGTGACAAGACCATATTAGTGAATCGAATAAGCAGTAGTATAGTGAATGATAAATAGAAACGAAGAGGAGGAAGAGAAACAGTTGTGATTGATTCCTCTGATCAATTGAAACATAGATTAAGCCATTGGTTTAGAAGCAGTTGTGATAAACTATAATGGCAAGTATTGTAAATATTAGTGTAGTGATTGCTAAACCATACCTGTGTAAATGCACAGAAAAGAAAGAGTGCGTTTGTTTACTCTTCTGAACGGAAACGAAGAATAAGCAAGAAACTTAGAGAAAGGAGTAAGCAGGAATGTAATGAATAAAAATTTAGACCTGTGGAAACGAACAAAAATGCGAAAAAAATACATTAGTGTTTTAATACACACCAATACAAAATCAAGAAGCGTGAAAGCAGTTGTTACTAAAGGAAACAAAAAGGTTAAGCAGTGTAGATTGGTTGTACGATTACAGAAAAACAAAAACCAAACGCAATGATCTATCATATAGAAGACAAAGAAGAGAGGTGAAGCCTCAGTGATAATTCTTATGGAAGCAAAGTAAGAATAAGGAAAAACCAGAGAAAGACAATATGGCTAGAAACAGCAAAGGAACAGGAGGTGTATTGAGATTAGTATGGAAACATATAGTATGCAAAATGTGATTTACTACTTACATGGCAAGCGGAAGCATCGAAGTTCATGATTCATTCAAATCATGTTTCTTCATTCATCAGTCGATTACATGACAATAGGAAGCACAGAAGAAATGTTAAGCAATAGTGATAGATGACTGTGATAAAAAGAATCGTACTATTGTAGAAAAACATAAAAAATTGTGATTAATTGTGAATGTAAAAAAGAAAGAAAAAATTAAGAAAAATCATAATGACTGAAAAATCAGGTTGTAATCACTTTTAATTATCTTAAGAAACTGAGAAAGTGAAATATTCCAATGATTGGACTCAATCAAAATCAAGTAGCTGTCTTCTATCTGATCCAAAATTGGAAGGATGCTTCAAAAGAGATGTGCCTTTTAAAAGGGCCATTCGTAAAAGGGGCGCATAAAAAGAGGCCCGAATTAGACAGTGGTCTAATGTTGATAAGCACGGATCGGATAGCCCACATGAAAGCACACACTCGGCACTAATTGTCGTCTCGGATTATTTATGTTTATACGACTTTAAAGCGTTTCCTTTCCCTTGGGAAGGGGCCCGGGGGGATTTTATAGCCTCTATTTACAGCCCAGAGATTTAATACTGTTTACGAAATCTTTATTGGAGTTTCACAATCTACCAGATTTTGTTTGAAGGCTCGTAACCTCGCCTCCCGTCCGGTGTAACTGGTAGTCAAACTGCTCGAAACGCTCCGACCAGAAAGGGTGGGCTGTTTATGTAAAAACGGCGTCAACTATTTAAAAGGAATTTTATTCACGCTTGGAAGTGGAGGTTTTATATTCGACATAAACCTTAAGCATAAAACGTATGCCATCCATTGCTCTTTATGCAATTCCATGCCTTTCATCGGATCGGTTTACAGCATAATAAACAGTACGGACACAACTATGAAAGCATTAATCTACAAAATTCTAGGAAGAAATGCTAAAAATACGCTATTTCAACAATCACTCAAATCCCTTAAGAATTCTAATAAAACGTTATTGCGCAACATAATACATAGCAATATTTTATAAGATAAGATAAACGTATCATAAATAAAAGTAAATTAAGTTCAAGTTAAAATAAATCTTTTATCTGTCAAGCAAATAATATAATAGAGGTCTAAAAGAGAAAGCCGAAAAGTAGAAGTACACAACTATTAATTATGAGTGTAAAAATATATAAAAATACGCACTTATTTCAATTTCCCGAAATTCAGATCATGCAATTTTGCTTCGAGAGTGTGCAGAAATAAAATTATAGGTTTTAAGGTGTGTAAAAGTGACTATTCAATTTTTTTACATTTCTTTCTTCGAGGAGAGCCAAACCTCACGCTCGCTAAGTTCTGTCACAACTGTTAGACTAGTAGAAACGTAATGAAATAGCGGAAGAGAAGTAGTTGTGATTGATTACTCTTATCAAGCAAAAAATGGAATAAACAAGAAGCGGAAGCGGTGATGGCAAATCCTTGTTGTGATTGATAAAACAGACCTGTGTAAGAGTACAAAAGAACAGAAAGAAAAGCAGTTTTGTTTGATTACTTTTATCAAAGGGGACATAAAATAAGCAAGACGTTCAGAAGCAGTAACGTTAAATTTTATAGTGGTGTATTAAGAAAGGCAGATATTTAGTGACTGTCAATTCAAATCTGCTTAAACACACAGAAGAAGAGAAGAGGAAGCAATTATAATTGAATATTGTTATCAAACAAAAATGAAATAAGCAAGAACCTTAGAAGCAGTTGTGACGAATTTCTTACGAGTAGTTGTAGTCAAGTAAGTTGTAATGTTATGAGACTTATGAATCAGACTTGTGGAAACGTGTTAAAATAAAGAAAAAAAGCAGTTGTGATAGATTACTAGTATCAAACTAAAAATGGAATAAACAAAAAGTAAGTTGTAATGTTATGAGACTTATAAATCAGACTTGTGGAAACGTGCCAAAATAAAGAAAAAAACAGTTGTGATAGATTACTAATATCAAACTAAAAATGGAATAACAAAAATTAAGTTGCAATGTTATGAAACTTATGAATCAGACTTGTGGAAACGTGCCAAAATAAAGAAAAAAAAACAGTTGTGATAGATTACTAGAATCAAACTAAAAATGGAATAAGCAAAAAGCTCAGCGGCAATTATGACAAATTCATAATAGTAAGTCGAATAAGCAGTAGCCTTGCGATTGATAAATCATACATTGAAAGCGTACAAAAGAAGAGAAAGATAAGCAGTTGTGTTTGATTACTCTTTGCAAAGGAAACACGGAAGAAGCAAGAAGCTTAAGAGCTGTAATGATAGGTTTAATAATGGTGAATCAAATATCATTTGTAAATGTATAGAAAAAGATAAGGGAAGCGATTGTTTTATTAATATTATCAACGAAACGTATAGAATGCAAGAAAATTAGACGCATTTGTAGCCAATTTCATAATAGCGAGCTGTAGTGTTGTGCTGGATAAATCAGACCTGTAAACACATACAGAAGAAGAGGAATAGACAAAGTTATAATTTATTATTATGATCAATGGAAAAATAGAAAAAGCAAGAAGCTTAGAAGCAGTTGTAACAAATCCGTAATAGAAAGATGAGTAAACCCGTTATTGCCCGTATCAGACACCCAGATATGCTTGCTATCACAAATCGATACTGGCAAAACAAATGAACTCCATTGCTGGACCGATCTTTCTTAAAATTTTCTCAATTGACCCTCTCCATCCCCCCAACCGCCAATCATCCTAGATACCTTACCCAAACTTTCCATTTATTGTTTAGCCATACTTGCTCTATATCGGATCCCTTAGCTAAACCTGATGGTCTCGTTTCCCTCCATTTGTAGAAGAGGCAGCCATGAGGGGTCAACCTGACGCGGCATTAACCCTATATACAGACGGATCCAAGCAGGGTAATCTGGTGGGAGCTTCATCTTTTTATTCCTGAAATAATTTCGAGGTACATATTAAATTAGTGGGGTCGCCTCCATTTTTACTCCCGAAGCGTTAGCAATCTTGGAAGCCTTAAAGTATGCTTAGACAATGAACCCTTCCGACTTAATTATATTCTCTGACAGCCAAAGTGTGGTCCATTCCCTTCATAGTATCCTTAAAGCCAATCACAGATTTTCAATTTAATATGTCAGTTGAAAACCTCCAACACTAACATTCATATGTGGGTAAAAGGAAATAATGACAACGTTTACAACGATGAAGCAGATAGACTGGCGAAAGAGGCGGCCATATCTGGTCCTTTGCAGTTTTTCATCTCGGTTGGAGTTATTAGATCTCATTTGTATGGGCACTACTTGAGATCTTGACAAAGGGAGTTTAGTTCCACAAGTAATGCCAAGGTTTACAAATCACTTCAAACCCATATTCCTCCCTTCCGGTGTTTCCGTTCTTTGAATTCTCCCCGACAATCCCTCACATCCATAATCCGTCTCCGACTATACCACCATAGTCCACTTGTCCACCTTTACAAAATTAAATTCCTTAATTCCCCTCACTGCTCCTGCAACAACTGTAGTAGCCAATGCCAACCACGACCTTCTTGGATGCCCTCTTACCGCCTCAGGCAGAGAAGCATTTTACTGGTCGCTGATTATGGCCGGCATGCCTCTTCCCATCACAGTTTCCAATCTCCTATGTTAATCCCGCAGAACTGATGTAATTGAACCCTTAATTAAATACATTTACCGCAACAAAATCATAATAAAACAGACATAAAAAAAAGAGGAAGGAAGGAAAAAGGAAAAAAGTTTTTTTTGTTAAATAAAATTATTCATAATTATAAACCATTGGCTAATATGATTAACATAAGGCCATAAGTTAGCTTTCCTTAAAGGAAAGTTAAATTTTTTAAAAAAGTTGAGTAAGCAGTATTGTTGTGATTGATAAATCAGGCCTGTGTATTCACAAGGAGAGGGAGAGAAGCAGATGCAATTGATTATTCTGATCAATGGAAACATAGAATAAGCAAGAAGCTTAGAAGCAGTTGTAACAAATCCGTAATTGTAAGTTGAGTAAGCAGTACAGTTGTGATTGATAAATTAGACCTGCGAAAACGTACAGAAGAAGAGGAATAGAAGCAGTTGTAATTGATTATTCTGATCAATGGAAACATAGAATAAGCAAGAAGCTTAGAACTAGTTGTAACAAATCCGTAATAGTAAGTTGAGTAAGCAGTACTGTTGTGATTGATAAACGATAAAAAAAGTTCAGAAGAAGATGAAGAGAAGCAGTTGTAATTGGTTATTCTGATCAAAAGAAATATAGTATAATCAAGAAGGTTACAAGCTGTTTTAGCAAATCCGCAAAAGCAGATCACGTAAGAAGTAGTGATTGATAAATAAAACCTGTGTCACAATAGTTCAAGTGGTAGAACAGCGGCGTATTGAGCCGAAAGTCGTGGGTTCGAATCCCGCTCGTGACGCTAAATTTTTCAATGTCCACCAATACCTCACATAAAGATTAATTAATTGAAAGAAGTTATTTGGTCAATCGGATCACGAAATATAATTTATAATCATAAATTCACTAATTTCGTGGTCCTCTTGACCAATTAATACTTTACAATTAATTAAGGTTTTTAGTTGAGATGAAAAAAAGCTAATGGCACGAGAGGGATTCGAACCCACGACCTTCGGCTAGATACGCCGCTGCTCTACCACCTGAGCTATCGTGACCTCGATCCACTCGGGCATCAACTCCCCATCTCAACCCCACCTTATGAGTTTTCCCTCCTTTTGCCATTTTTCAAATGTCAAGCGGACCACGAAATTAGTGAATTTAATGAAATAAAATGAAGTACACTTCACTAAAGCTCTCCGTCGCCATTTCAATTGTCGTCGAGAATCCAAACCGATTTCACGACAATATAATCATAAACTTATGTCAATTTGTATTGTATAAGTATGTTTTTGAAAATATAATATTAATATAAGCCCTGATGATGATCTTAAAGTTGGTCAAAAGATTGGCATGGGCAACTAAATTTACTTTCTTCTTCTTAAAGAATATACCTTGATCCAGAATGTTCGTAAGTGAAAAAGAGGTCGATACATCTAATAATGAAAATATTTATAGGGACAAATAGCCATCTCAGTCCAGCCCCCTGTGGGTCTTTTGTCCAGCAAAGTTGTCTGTGAATTTCATTAGGAGTGAATCAAAACCCAATCAGTAATGTAATCGGGCATAATCTCCATTTAAGATAAGCCCGCCCTGATCCAATTTGCCTAAGATAATACCGTTAGGACGGCTCGGAATACCCAACACGTGTAAGACACCGCGGGGAGAACCGTCCGATTCCACCTCCGGACGAGGATTCCCATTGCTTGACCAATCAGTTTTGAGTATATCCCGATCCTCGGACAACACGGAAAGCGTGTGAAAACATCTCAGCGGCATCAGTCAAAGTCGATTTGTTTAAGCGGTTGTCAACGAAAAAGACTCGCGTTCTGCGTGATTGATAGGCGAGCGTTTTGGCATCCATCAATTACCAATACTTTATTGCTTGCTTATCGTCGGCGGCGAACCGATAAATCAATTAACCGTTATTAGTAATGGTTGAAAGACACGTTTAAGAAAAGATGGGAGAAATTCGGCTAGACCGTGTAAACAGCACGTTTTCAATATCCAAAAATCGTTTCCAACCTGTTAGGAAAAATTGTTTCTCAGTACTTTTACCGTTATAGCCTAAAGCGAATCTCTCAAGAAAAATCTAAACGAAAAAATTCATCGTACTTTTTGTAAAAAGTTTTCTTTGTGATCACGTTAAAATTAAAGTTTGATGATTTTGATCCCCTCTAAGGCAATAAATCCATTTTAGTATTTATTTTCAAATAAAATATTTATTTTTTTATAAATGGAAAATTACTACTTAATAAAACAAAAACACAATCGTTCGTCGAAAATCCAAAGGAAACAGTATCTTAGGACGATTATCTCGCATGAGTTTCCCTTAAGATTATTTTATCGAGCTCGTTGAAGTCTAAAGGGTAAGTTGGCAGAGAGGGAGGAAAATGCAAACATATATAACTCAAAGACATTTCACATCCCTCTCGAAGTGGAAAGGGGAAGCCCTCCCTCTTAACTCCGAGCCCCCGGGGGATCCAAATGCCATTGTGGCTACATTAATATCAGCTTATCATTACTTACACTTACTTACCCTGCCTTCCCTTTCCCCGAGGCCGGTGACTGTAATATCCTCCATCTGTCGCGGAATCCTGGGATAATCGTCAAACAGAGATCCGTTCTGGATTTAAGGAGTAATCGGGCAGGTGGCTAATTGTAATGGATAAAAATTCAACGGTTATCCCCACCAGCTAGGCGGGTAGTCTTTAAAACGTTTGCAATCAAAGTAAAAGGATAATCGTTCGATTTATAAAGTCAAGATCATCTTGAGTTTATTTGCATCAAGAGCATTCTCCTTGGCCAGAATTAGGTAACGAGAGAAAAAACAGGCCATTTCTGCCCGATTAAACAACTAGAATGTTGGATCTGTGATACTATTACTTAGAACAATCCTTAATTTTCCCAAAATTCCGGTTTATCATTTATCCTAAATAAAGTTCGAATTATGTTTAAACCTGGCAATAAGTTGATTGGATGGTACTCAAAGGCGTTTCGGTATCGCGTCATCTTCAATGTGGGAACTCTGGCCCAAATATATCTCATTTCGTAATATTTTTGCCTTGAATCATAAAATAATTGCCTGTTAGTTATCGGCATTAGCGTGGAAATCATGACTATGCGCGCATTATCCAGTTACGGAGAAATTATTTAGCAGCGTTTTATTCAGCCGCGCAGAATTAGGTCCAACTTACCTGGAGGGAGAGAGAGAGAGAGAGAGAGAGAGAGAGAGAGAGAGAGAGAGAGAGAGAGAGAGAGAGAGAGACAGACAGACAGACAGAAAGAGACCGCAAGAGAAGGAGTGAAATAGCAAGAGAGAGAGTGAGAGAGAGCGACCGCAAGAGAAGGAGAGAAGGAGCAAGAGAGACCGAACGAGGGAGAAAAAAAGGAAAGAAAGAGAAAGAGAGACCGCAAAAGAAGGAGAGAAAAAGCAAGAGAGAGCGCAAAAGAAGGAGAGAAATAGCAAGAAAGAGAGAGAGAGTGAGTGAGAGAGAGAGAGAGAGAGAGAGAGAGAGAGAGAGAGAGAGAGAGAGTGAGAGAGAGACCGCAAGACAAGGAGAGAATGAGCAAGATCAAGAGAGAGCGAAAGAGGGAGAAAGAAAGAAAGGAAAGAGCGAGAGAGAGCGAGAGAGGCCGCTAGACAGAGAGAGAAAGAGCAAGAGGGAAAGAGAGAGGGAGAGAGAGAGCGTTTATTTATTTTCTGGAGCATGTTATTTTGTAAGAAAATAGTATACCTAATAAGTAAATACCTAGCATTGCCCACTGATAACCCCATTCATTCTTAAATTAACCAAATCCTAACTTACATAAGGTAACCAACCATTGGTAACCTAACCTTATCTTATCTTACTTAACTATGTTGAAGTAGCAATGGGTCACACAGAGAGATAGTGAGAAAAACAGTACGAAAACAGGAACGATATCTTGTTGATAGTGTATGTTTTCTGGTTTTCGATGGAGGTTTATTTTTTTTAAATAGTAAGTAAAGTGTATCCAACTTAATATAACCTAACTACACCTTTCTTAACGCAAACCCTACGTAATCGAACTCAACCATTCCAAACGTAACTCAACTCCTAACTCGGTCATTTACTGGGTCCGTGTAAACTAGTGGGTTTTTGATGCTACTTATTCAAACGCGTTTAGGCTTTGAAACATCTTCAGTGAGAAACGGTTCCCCCATGTCTTTCTTGTTCTTGGTGTGCGCTGACGTTTGGAGACGTGGATACACGCAGAGAGAAAAAGATATGTGGACAGACAGATAGATTGATAAAGTGTGATGAGGGAGAGAGTGAGGGAGAAGGAGTGAAGAGAGATATAACGAGAGGCATAATAAATATTAAAACCGTAAGTAAAGTACCTAACTATCGCCCAAAAACATAACCTTATCTGTCACCTAACCCTAATCCTACCTTACCTAACTTAACCCAACCAACCTAACCTAACTACGTCTTTGATTCTAATCCTAACCTCACCTTAACTTTACCTAACCGAACCCCTCTACGATCATCGGTAACACAAAATCAATGACGCGAAAATGATCACTCGTAAAAAATTTATATCTAGCTCAAAAACATTCATGTTATCTAATCTTCTGCAGAGTGCTACCGAGAATTTGATTAGGTTAACAATCATAAAGTTTCTATTTAAATATATATTCAAAATGAAAGGAATCGTAAAAAATAGAGTATAGCCTGTTTAAATCTAGAGAAGGACAAATCGGCATGGTTAAAATCTGAAGGTAGATACATGATTGAGTCGAATCTAGGTAATAACAGCTTTGGCGCATTAGCTGATTTTTCTTCCTAAAAATTATACCTTTCCGGCCCGATTGAGATTTATACAGTCTGTAATACAATTATTCGTCCGATGATCTGGGATAGAGAGGTTAATAATTATACTGTCGATACCGGTTACAGATGGCACAGCAGGTGATCTTCACAGTCATTTATCACCCTACTTTCAACACATCCGACGACATCCGACCTCCCTGGGGCAGATGGTGGAATTTATACAGGGAAAAATACATAAGCTACTGGAATTGTATTTGCAAGATGAGCGTTACTGGAAAAACAAAAATGTACCTCTAATGATTAATGTTACTTCTGTTACATCTGTTTTACAAAACCTTTCTAACCAAATTTCAGAAATTATTTACTTTTAATAATGTGTGGTGATTAGTGAGTAGAAATACTTTGATTGAATATATAAAAAATATATTTTGCATTCTATAAATTCACTTTTCCACATCCAAAATATAATTGTTATATGTAAACAATGTTTGTAATTCCCAGGCCCTGAAGATGATCTCAATAAAGATCGAAACGTTGGCACGTTAAAGTAAACCTGAATCTGAAACCTACATCACACCAGACCGCATCTCACGATTTCTAAATAACTAATAATAATAATAATCTTTATTTATTAGCTTAAACTTTTAACATTTAACATAAAATTTGAGGAATTGTATGCAATTTAAACTTAACTTGCACCCCATTCGCTAATTAGCACCTCTCTCTCTCTCACTCTCTCTCTCTCTCTCTCTCTCTCTCTCTCTCTCTCTCTCTCTCTCTCTCTTTCCCCCTTTCTCTCTCGTTCAAATATTTTTCAATTTATGTGGTTCGAGGGTCGAAATTTGGTCACAATTGGATAATAAATATCACCTCAATATTTTTACCACAATTTTTTAAACACAGTTTAAAATTTTACTTACTTGCAAAAGTATGTCATTGAATAATGCCAGAATTGCAGGACATTTGGTTTAGATCTAAGCTCGGGATGGGCTCGGAAAATTTGGAAAGCAGAGGTTCGATTTTGTATTATTCTGTTGGAAGCCTCCACGAATATTCTTTTAATGTGTTCTACATAAAACCATAAAATTCCACGGAAGTCAAAATTTAGCTTTGAATAACTAGAATTTTAAATTTTCAGCCTAGAAAAGTTAATATTTGTGATCAAGGACAGTTTTAGGTAAGGATATCCATGCTTCTGGTAGATAAAATCCACTTTTTCCAACTGTTTTAGCCAATGTGCCATAGATGACCAATCCAGCGTGTAATAACCAGAATTTTGAATGTTATAAACTAGGAAAGCTAATTATTTAAATAAAGGACAATTTTCCTTTTTAGATTTTGAAACCCAACATGTTTTCAAGAATAACTAGGATTTTAACTTTTCAGCCTAGGAAAGCTAGTATTTTCTAGAAAGACAATTTTAGCTAAGGTTTTTTTTTTAGAAATCAATGCTAATTTATATTCTTTACTTTCCTGGACCAATCGCTATTTTTTCTCCTCTTCCTACTTTTTTTACATACTTTTTTATTTATTTATGACCTTTTTCAATTTACTTTTCACTCCTTCCAATCGTACTGTCACTTTCTTTCACTTCCTCATCACTTTCTCACTATCTCTCTCCCTCTCTCTCTCTTTATCTCACAACTCAATAATAAAAATTTTCCTTTCAAGTAAGCCTTCTATATATTTTAAAGCACTGAGTGTATCTTAAAATGTGAACATAAACTTCATATTTTATTTAAACCTTTTTCGCGTAAAATCCTGTTCCTGTGTAAAGAAAAAGCGAAACCCTTCGGGACCGTAAGCCCCAGTGGTGATAGCCATCTCTCGAGAGCAAAACAGGGTTGTTAATAACTAAAAAATGGATCGTTTTGGAAAAGTTTCCCGCCTCTTTTTCGTATCGCCCCGGTTGCACCGTGACATGACCCCACAGTTCGAAAAAGGCCCATCTATCACTCGAACTTTCGAACCCTTGCTGTGCATTAATTTTCCCACGGCGGACAAGAAACGCCAACGCTGGACGAGATCGAGATATGGGAAATGCGAGACGATGTAAGCAAGCTTTATCAAGGCCAAAAACATGACAAGTTATACAATATAGAGCTTGTTCTAATCTCAGATCACGTCAGGTCTCTAGTAGCTGCGTCTTTCCAGTGTTACATGCGTTAGATTGACCATACTCATACCTGTCCATATCTAGACAAAAAGCATCTTCATTCTCTCCGAGGGTTTTAGTTCTTCTCTCATGTTTTCTCCAACGTGAATCAATCATCAAAGATTTAACGCAACTTTATCCATTAGTTAATCTTTAAGTAAGGTATTGGTTGAGATAAAAAAGTCAGTGTCACGAGCGGGATTCGAACCCACGACCTCCGGCTAAATACGCCGCTGGTCTACCACTTGAGCTATCGCGATTTCGATCCACTCGGACACCAACTTCCCACCTCAACCCCACCTTTGGAATTTTCCCTCCTTTTTCCCATTTTTCAAATGTCGTGTAATCTATTTGATTCTCGGCGACAAATGAAATGGCCACGGTGAGCTTTAGTGAAGTGTACTTCATTTTGTTTATTACATCTATTAAGTTTCACGGTCCGATTGACCAAATAAATTATTTTCGATTAATTAATCTTTATGTAAGGTATTGGTTGAGATAAAAAAGTCAGTGTCACGAGCGGGATTCGAACCCGCGACCTTCAGCTAAATACGCCGCTGCTCTACCACTTGAGCTATCGCGACTTCGATCCACTCGGACACCAACTTCCCACTTCAACCCCACCATCTCAACCAATACCTTACTTAAAGATTAATTAATTGAAAATAATTTATTTGGTCAATCAGTCCATGAAACCTAATCAATTTATCCATTAGTTTTAAATAAAAAACTAAATTTGCAGAATAATTTTTATTTAATATGTTCTCAACTTGGTATTGTTTCCTTCTTCCTTCCCCTCATAAAATATTAAATTCCACTAGAGGTGAAATTGATGATGTATCAGCTTCCAGCAAAACAGATCACCTGGTCTTGACCTTATCACAACATCTTCAGAAATCTTCCTCAACAGCAACAAAAATTCATCAAAAAATAGTCATAATTTGAGAAAGTGAAATTGTTATCTATATTTGACAATCATTGCATCTTTATTGCCCTATACTATAGTTTATCGGTTCAATTAATCAGCGGTGGTGGTCGATAAACCGAAAAGTGAGAAATTGAATTTTGCTGGTTGTCGTATTTCGCCAGTTAAGCCACGTGGCATAAATTGCCAATTTAAAAGGGCCTAATCTCCGACGAGAAGGGGCATGAGAGGGCGTCCCAAGGGACGCGGAGCCCTTTCCCCAGGGCGTATCTCAACAACGACTCACAACTGTTCGACTCACTTAATACCACTCGACAATACTTACATATCAGACGTGCGTAATGAACTCGGCCCGTGAAGGGCCCGTAAATCAAGATTTATTACACTCAGGGGCCTGCGAGTCATCCGGCCCTTTTTAAGCAAACATAGCCCTTCGTTAACGCCCTTGAGTCATCGTTATCTGTTGATAGACTATCCGCTATCTGACACCGCCTGATTCTGAAGGAAAATCAAAATGGCTTTCAAGTCTAAGTTGTTTTAAAGGAAAAGCGTTTCCATTTTCTTCTCTATTCCCTGAACTTGTTCAAAAAAGATGGTTTCACTGATAACACAATCGAAATCACTTCGAAAAGGCAAAGGGCGTCTGCAAAGAAATTGGAGACTACCGGTTAGTTGAAAATAAAGATGCTTTTGCCTCCGTACATTTTGCTCAATCGATGACAATGTTTCGTTCAGCATACAATCCTCAGGTGACCAATGTAGTGAAGGAATAATCATCCATGTCCTTAATCCAGGATGTATCCGCAGTAATTTTATTTATTGTTTTATTGATTTTATTGTTAATTCCATTGAGAATGGAAATAGTGTTCACGCTGTAAATACAGATTTATCTAAGGCCTTCGATAGAGTTGACATTGATATTCTTCTGTTTCAGTTGAAAATCCTTGGAGTTGGTGATCCTTTATTATCCTTCATCGAATCATTTCTGTCTGGTCGCTCTTTTTCTGTTCTCATTAATAACTCTGTATCGGTTGGATTTCTACATTTTCTGGCGTACCTCAGGGTTCTCACTCCGGGCCCATATTATTTCTTGTTTATTTCAATGATGTTTGTAGTATATTTAAGGATTGTAAGTTTTCTTTATTGGCGGATGATTTAAAATTTTTTAATTCAGTGCCTTCTACTCACGACAGAGTTGGTTTACAGAGGGAACTGGACTGCTTCAATAATTGCTGTCAGCAGAATCGTCTTCCTTTGAATATTAAAAAATGCAAGGTAATTAAATTTTCTAAAAATATCCGACCTCGTGATTTTGATTGTTTTGACTATTTCGTTGATGGGCAGAGATTGGAAGAGGTTGACACTATCTCCGACCTTGGTGTCGTTTTCAGCAGAAAGGGTGATTTCAGTGACCATATCAAACAGATTCGAGGTAAGGGTCTACGCAATCTTGGCTTTATTACTAGGTTTTCTAGAGATTTTAAAAACATCTTGGCAGTTAAAATATTGTATTTCGTAGCCATCTGGAATATGCAAGTGTCGTGTGGTCCCCTTACTACGTTGGTGAGATTGGCGACTTGGAAAAAGTACAAAAGAAGGCAACCAGGATAATGGCCTTCGGATTTGGTCTTGCACACCTGAATTACTTGGAAAGACTGAACTGGCTTGGTCTTGAGTTGCTTAGCTCCCGCCGTTTTTTTGCCGATCTCATTTGCGGTTGGAAATTGTGGAATGGGGCCATTGATATCCTAAACTTGCATTTATCGATATGTGTGCCTCAGCGACCACTTAGGAACCATAATTTGTTCTTTGTTCCACACTACAAAACAGAATATGGACTAAATTCACCCCTACTGAGGATAATGAGATTGCTGAATTATTCTAATGAAATAGAAGTATTTCGCGATTCCTTGAATTCAGTTAAAGTTAAATTGAAATGTTTACTTGCCTTGAATCATTAAGCCTTGTGTTTTTGTTATTATTGTTTAATTGTTCATTTGTTCTTTTTGTTATTATGTGCCTTTTTTGTCTACTCCTCTTGTAGATTCTTTCTTTGGAGTTATAATAAATAAATAATGGGTAATTCTGCTCTATTGTGCGATTCACGGTGGTAATATGACTAAACAAAGATACAATGATATCAGAGACCTTTAGCCGAAGGAAGTTTGAATTGGTTGTAATGTAGAGTCCTGATGAAAATCTCTATTAAGGTAGAAAGCTTGGCATAAGTTACAAAACTTACTTGTTTTGATGACCGCACCCCTGATTCGAAATTCCTAGCGACAGGCCATAATTGTTGTTAATACTACTATTCGAAGATCGTAAGATGCTGTCTGGTGAGACGTAGGTTTTAGAAAAACATTTTCTTTATCGTGCCAACGTTTCGATCTTTATTGAGATCATCTTCAGGGCCCTTGCGTTGTCTGCATTTCAATAAAAAAAGTTCTCTGGTTGATAGCCGATGCAAGTTTCTTCTCATTGTTGGCGATGTCCTTCTGAATACAGTTGCTGATCGTGACATGATCTAAATAAAGATCGAAACGTTGGCATGATAAAGAAAATGCTTTTTCTAAAACCTACGTCTCACCAGATCGCATCTCACGATCTTCGAATAATCATTGACAAACGGTCACTAAACACCACTTATTTCTACACGAGAAGAACGAAGAACATTGGATTCTATGAACAGATTTCAACTGCATGGACTCCAAATTACAAGTATCCTGAAGGACATCGCCAACAATGAGAAGAAACTTGCATCGGCTATCAACCGGAGAACTTGTTTGTTGAAATGCACACAACAGAAGGCCCGGAAGATGATCTCAATAAAGATCTAAACGTTAGCACAATAAAGAAAATGCTTTTTCTAAAACCTACGTCACACCAGACCGCATCTCATGATCTTCGAATAATCATTAACTAACGGACACTAATCACCACATATGTTGTTAATACTCTGGGTTTTTTCAGTTTATTTGTTGGCGGAGTTGTTGAATTAAAATGAAGTATACTTCACTAAAGCTCTCCGTGGCCATTTCATTTGTCGCCGAGAATCCAATCCATAACACGACATTGAAAAATGGCAAAAAGGAGGGAAACTCAAAAGGTGGGGTTGAGATGGGAAGTTAGTGTCCGAGTGGACCGAAATCGCGATAGCTCAAGTGGTAGAGCAGCGGCGTATCTAGCCGAAGGTCGTGGGTTCGAATACCGCTCTTGTCACTGACTTTTTTATCTCAGCCAAAACCTAACATGGAAAGAATAATTAATTAAAATATGTAATAATCTTTCTCAGATTTGATACTAAAATCTAATATCGAAGTTGATACTAAAATTTATTAGAATTTTATCGAAAGACGGCCGTTAGGATTTGAACTAACATCATCGTTTGAACGCGGTTCAAGACAAACTGAAAAACGGCAATTTTTGAGTTGAACTCGGTTCAGACTGAATTGAGTTTAATCCATGTTGATGCAACGGGCCCTTACAAAGTCCTTCCTTTTTTCGGCATATATTTCATGGGTATTTACATATCATATGATTGATATTGAGATTAGGTACATATATGAAAAATTACAAAAACAAAAAGATGTTTCGAAAAACGTAGGCCGTAACAATTTTTTTAATACTAATTAAGAATAGTTTTAAGAATTGTTTAAAGCCTATAAATTCGAATTTTTGGACTAAACAAAAAAAAAATATTTTTGGACTGCTCAAGTAATTTTTTTTTTCTCTGGTGTCCGGTTGTTTCACATAAAAATTCATAGTTCCGCTGAATTTTGTCCAAATTGAATGTTTATACAACCTTAAAAAACTACACTGCCCATAAAAAAAACCCTGATATTTTCTCAGCCTTTTATGTCACAGATCTGCGCTAGGTCTCATTTTTAGAAAATTTTAAGCTGAAAAAGATTGCCTTTTTAAATGTTTTCTTGTTTCAATCATTCATCAATTAAAAAAATCGAGAATGTGTCAATTTTTTCGCTTTTTACGAAAACTTTCAAATTGAGCTTTGGAGACAGGAAATCGTCCTGGAGCGACGCCCCATAGCAATCGAGGAAATTTTAATAAACTAAAATAGGTCACTTTCCACTTTGCTGGATTTCTCAATCGTTTTTGGGTTATTAGCGATTTTTGAGTAAAACCTGGTTTTTTACGTGCTCATGGGATAAAACCGATCAATCTCTCACCCGATTTTCAAGAATGCATAACTTTTGAACCATCAAGTTTTCGCAAATTGTTCGCTCTACAACTTTTGTTTGTAGGACTATTTCAAAAAGTGAACAGGGAAGCAACAATTCTTACCTTTTGACCTTTCCATGAGCACGTAAAAACCACTTTTTTGCCCAAAAATCTCGAATAACTCGAAATCTCTCTTTTTAAGTAGAACATTTCTATTTTTAGTTTGCTATAAATTTCAATGGTGCTTAAAATCAATTTTGGCCTACTTTATTTTTTATATATCTGATCGTATTTAATACTACGTTTCATGTTAACATTATGTATATAATTATTATATTATTTAGTCCAATGATTAATAATAAGAACGATAAAATTTAAACTATTAACCCTTTCAAGTATATAAATTGTATATAAAGACTGACTATCCAAATACATTTAATACTTCAAACGAGCGTGGACTTAATTATTTATGCGTGCTTTAATAAACAGCGACGAGAAAAAAACGAAAAAAGGAAAAATCCCATTATTCCTCTAAGCCTGTAAATTTAATGCCGTAGTGTCCTCTAATAAAGAGATATCCTGTTTCGCACAACTTGGCCCAAATTAAAAAAATCCGAGCCGGACTTTTCTTTTTCGTTTAAATAAGTAATTTTTTAATTTCCGCCTTCCTGTTCCTCCTTGCAGAGTTCACTATTGCAACAATCCTCCAACAATTGCACCAGATTTTTTTTTCCTTCGAATTACACAGGTCAAAAATAAAGTAATTCGCTTTGATTTTCCATCACTTCTGCTCGGGCGTTTCGGATTTGAAATAAACAGGATTTTATGTAATTATAAAGTTGAGTTAGTCTGGTCGAAAATTGTTTGGATTTTATAAGGTTTTTTGTGCTAATGTTGGCAGCATTGTTACGTATGTACGCCTGTTCTCGTTGGAGCTCAGATAAAGGCATCTACATAAAAATTTAAAAAAATTTGATTTATAATCGTCATATTGTCTCTTTTTTTATCGAATTAATTAAAATGTTAATTGTAGATTTGAAATTGTAGATCAAAAACAAACTTTTACAATTTATATTTTTTTATTTTTTTTAAGATATGATTTTTTATTACTAATTTGTCATGGTTTGTGAGATCCTATTGAATTGTAAGATTTGTTTCATATAATAAAGACTGATAAGACTTATTTGGATTAGTTCATTATTTATTGCAATTTTCTTCAGATCCTTTTGACTTTTAATCCGATATAAACAAACAGTTAATGAATCATACGTTCGCGAAACATCTGACAGTAATTATTTGTTGCTTCCAATCGAGCATTCACACTGCACTTCACTTGTTTTTCCACATCAAAATTGCTTTTGGACACCCAAGAGACGGAAAATGGTTGACTACAGCAAGTGGAAGAGCATCGAAATATCCGACGACGAAGACGAAACTCATCCGAACATCGACACCCCTTCGCTGTTCAGATGGAAGCACCAGTGGAGGGTGCAGAGGATGGAAGAGGCGAGGAAAGAAAAAGACGACTTGAAAAAGGCCAAAGAGTCGAACGAGAAGAAAATGGCAGAGATCAAAGTTAAATTGGCCGAAGGCGATAGCTCTGGGCCGGACGTTTCGATGCTGAGAGCAACCTTGAAAGAGTTGGAAGAGTTGGAAGAAAAGCTAAATAGAAGAGAGGAAGAGCTCAAGACGAAAGAGAGGTTGACGCCCTGGAACGTGGACACGATCAGTCAACCCGGTTTCACCAAAACATTGATTAGCAAACCCCTTCCTGAAGAGGTGATGAGCATGCTGTCGGAAATAGAAATAAGCAAGCGCATGCAGGATTTTATAAAGCAGAATGAAAAACAGGTGAAAGAGTTCGGGTCGTTGCAGAGGTACGACGAGAGTCAGAAATTTTTAAAAGAGAATCCCCATCTCGTATGCGAAGACACAGCGAATTACCTCGTTATATGGTGCATCAATCTCGAATTGGAAGATAAGCAGACGACGTCCCAGCTAGTGGCCCATCAGTGCATATGTATGCAGTACATCATCGGCTTGGCCAAGCAGCTCTGCGTGGATCCGAGGGCGTGCGTCGACTCGTTCTACACCAAGATCCAAACCTGCGACGAAGAGTATAAGGCGAGGTTTGAAAAAGAGCAGAGGGACTTCGTCGAGAAGATCAGGCAACGGGCCGCCGAGAAGCTCGTCGAAGCGTACAAGAAGCACATCCCCGGGGATCAGAAAGACAGGCTCGGACCCGGGGGGCTCGATCCAATCGAAGTGTTCGTTTCTCTGCCTCCCAAGATGAAAGAATGCTTCGAAAAACAGGACGTGACCCTCTTGCAGAAGACGGTCGCCGGGATGTCACGTGAGGAAGTCGTGTATCACATGAAGCGTTGTATCGATTCGGGTCTATGGGTACCGAACGAAGACAAAAACCAAACCCAAGTCGCTACAGTCCTAAACAATAGCGACAAAAACTAAGAAAAATTGTAGTCTATAAACCCATGCAATTGACTCTATACTGCACATTAGGGGTCACTCATGTCCGCGAATAGTGCAAGTTGTCTGTCCAAACAAAAACAACAAAATTACTAACAGCAGTAAGTATTGTTAAACATTTATATAATAAAGAACACATGCTACATCCAACAGACCGCAGTGTATGCATTACAAAGTAATATTTTTTTTAAATCACATAAAGATAGAATAAAATATATAAATAACTATTGAAAAAAATCTATTTTATTATTATTTCTAACAAAAACTTAAGATTCAATTCCTGGCATCCAAGCTTAGCCAATTGGGTTCGTGAACTTACTGCTTTATATAAACTGAAATGTTCACATGAATAAACATATGCATTCACACTCTCATTCTCTGTTAAATAAATTCTTTCTTATTTACATACCACTCACTCGTACACACTTATTCGATATTCCTCTATCACCCTTTGTTAGAGTATAACTAACCTATTTGAGGGTCACTGACTCAATCAGCCCGTTTACACATTCACTTTAATACTCTTTTTATGTAAGGTCTTGATTGAGATAAAAAAGTCAGTGTCGCGAGCGGGATTCGAACCCATGACCATCAGCTAAATACGCTCGCTGCTCTACCATTTGAGCTATCGTCACTTCGATCCACTCAGACACCAACCTCCCATCTCAACCCCAACTTTTTGAATTTTCTCTCTTTTTTGCCATTTTCAAATGTCGTGTAATCTATTCGATTCTGGGCGACAAATCAAATTGTCACGGAGAGATTTAGTGAAGTATTTTGCTTATTACATGTAGTCCGATTGAGCAAATGAATTCTTTTCAATTAATTAATTTTTAGTTAAGGTTTTGGTTGAGATAAAAAGTCAGTGTCACAAGCAGGATTCGAACCCATGACATTCAGCTACTTGACTCTACCACTTGAACTATCGTGACTTCGATCCTCTCGGAAACCAACTCTCCATCTCAACATACAACAGTTCGCATTTTCCTTCTTTTTGTCATTTTCAAACGTCGTGCAATCAGGATTTGATTATCTGCGACTTATGACGTGGCCACGGTACCTTTTATCTCAACCAAGACCATACATAAAAAGAATCATTAATTGAAAGGTCCATTGAACACTAAAACATACATTGATTAATATTTAATAAATACATTCATTCTTCACATATGCTAGGGGCATAAAATCTATCAGTACTATACAGAGTGTTACAGGGCAAAATGTCAATACTGCCTTGTTAACTAAATTAAACTGTTGTAGTTCAGTGCCACCAGGATCAGATTTCTATCTTGAGTCCTTCCTGAGATATTAACATTCTTGTGATTGTAGTCTAAAATCTATTCCCATAGGATAGTAATTTCTCAACTTTCGCGACATTAAACTACAAATGTGATTTATTTCGCAAGCTAAGATTAAATTTTTCACGAGATAACAACTTCGGTTGAAAAATTCACGCTTCCGAATATACAGTAGCAGCTCGAAGAATAACCAATGACAAAACTCATGTTTTTTGAAAATAGTCAATTGTGTCTCGTGCAAAGATTTTTTCATCAAAATGTTCCGGGGTTTCAACAAAGTTGCCTTATTTTATAAGTATTCCAAGGACGTACTCAATTTAACATTGTTTATAACTTTTCTTCTTGAAATCTCCTTTGCAAGATTGAAAAACGTGATATCGAATCCAAGTAAAGCAGCAACCAAGTACATCGTATATGTCATATTTTTCATTCAGATGCATTTCCTTCTTTCCTTACGTCATAGCACTTGATTTCAATTTTCTCTATGAACTGTTCGTTTCGATGACTCTATTCAGGATTCCCCCATATTTAAAAATCTGAGCGTCAAAGCAGGGTTCACGTTGGCCATGCCACCAGAAGAATTTATGTAATTTTTGTAACACCCTGTATACAATAAAACAAACTTGATTCCTCCAACACTCGTAACAGCGGACCCCAAATACACGCTGCCGTGTTCAAGCACTGATATCGGGAGGCATACCTAAGCGCTCTCTGTATGGAACAAAGGAATTGAACTTCAATTAGCTGTGAAATCGAGCAACCATTCTATACGCGGGCTTTGGTCCAAAAGTAAGTGTCCTTGTGTCCACCTCGCACGGCTTATCTTTGGAGGATTACTCTTCATTGCCGTTCTACATTCTTTTAATCATGTTTTGTTACATTTTTAGAAGACTCAGATCACGGTGGTTAAGTCTGAAGGTTGGGCCGTCTGGTCGTAGAATCTTGATCAGTATTTTTGTTATCCTCCATACCTATGTGAGAGAGAACCCTGACAACAAGGACCGTTTTTCCGAGACGCTCCAGTTCATGGTTTCCTTCCAACAAAGCAGAACGAGAGGGTCGACTGAAGATTTGTCCCGGTCAGCAGTAACCGCTCCGGAAGAGTCGGTGTGGGTAAGCAGAGCCACCATCTTCAATCACCTCAAACATGTGCCAACTCACATACACTTCTGCTGTGTGGAAGCTGTGGTGCGGGAGCTACCATAAAGTGGACGCACCTTCGCAATGCACTGCACTCGCCACACCCTCACCGGTCTTAGACTCTAAACAGTCGCGGCGAAAACGGACGTACAATTGACCTAAGTTACAAGAACTTAGCTTGGTAAAGAAGTGGCCGAGTAGGACTTAGATGACAAGAGACTGGGGAGAACCCAGTGGTTTGCCCATCCCAGCCCTACTTGCGCCTTTGCCGAAGTGAATTCCCAGGGGTCGTGCCTGGTCTGAAGCGGCTCACATTTGTTTCGGTATTCTTGAACTTCCAAAGTTCTTATGAAAATAATTAACAAAAATCGTTACTCATTTCAAGAAAATAAATAAAAAATGTAAAGAGTGTAGAAAAGGATTCACGAAATTTTTTTATTGAACGTCAAGACCTTTGAGATTTAAACTTCTTGCAACTTAATTACCAATTGCTCATTATAAAACTTTAAATATTTTTATAGTCTTAAAACCTTCCCATAAATCCTGTTTATATAATAATGCATAATGGAAGAATTCAATTATCAGAGGGATGGTCGTCCTGAGGGGTTTTAGGTAAAGGGGTGGTTAGTTAATGTATAGGGCTGGTAGTAATGGATGATTTTTTATTATTATTTATTATTGTTCTGTTTAAATGAATCCTTTCTTGATCTTTTAGCATGAAAAATATCTGACCCAGAAAAGAAATATATCTGGCACCGGTGGACGTTTAATTCGGCAAATGTTAAACCATAAATTACCCCGTCGAGTTCATTTCGACATCTTTCAACATGGTAGGAGAAAAAGGGCCCCGGGACCGCCAAAAGACCCTTTTGAACAAAGACTTTCACAAGCCATTTGGTAAATTATTTACGGTTCTGCATATTCTTCAGCAAGGTTGAGAGGACGTCACCCCCTCCCCAAAAACGTAAGGGTATTGGCTCTCTGATAAAATAAGGAAGCAGTTAGTTAAGTGGATGGAGATAAAGTAGAAACTTGGCTATACTTAGAGCTCTCTATATCGGCCAATATATCCTACTCTGGGGCCTTTTAATTTAATTGAAAACTTAATCAATGTTTCCCCTCGGGGAAGCAGTTTCCATTCAATTTCTGTCATGTCTTCTAGTCAGTTTGTAGTCAAACAATCGCTTTTTTAAAAATGACAAAACTAACATTGTTATTATATGCCCGAAACAACTATTCAAAAAAAAAAAAAAAAAAAAAAACAGCTAAAAATCTTACAAATATTTATTTTCTAGACACTCAACTAGAAGAACCTTATGTTGTATAAAATTGTTCATAAAGCCTATGAATCAATAAATATACTAATCGCTCCATTTCGTATATTTTATCTTGACAAAGAATGTTCTCAAAACTCCGAGGTGCTCGGCTAATAGCATTGTACCGTATTCATAACGATCGGACATGTTAACATTATGCTAATGCTCACAAGCTTCGAGTTAAAATCACAAATCTTCCTACATATTCAAGTACGTGTTCGTACATTCACGTTTTATGCTTCCCAATAAAGCTGCTCGGTGAATCCTAAAAACAAGTCCCTTTATACCTTCAGGAGTATAGCAAGAACTGAAAATATAAAAATTTTGCATTCTTATAAAAGAAATGTTCAAATCTGAAATGTTTCAAAAATAAACAAGAAACTCAAATTTAAAATCATAACCGAAATAGAGATGATTACCCACATTAGATCCGCTGGACTTCAGGCGAATAGGTTCGATAGAGGCAACTAGGAAAATAATTGATAATCTCTTGAATATGCAATATTCCACCATTGGCCTTTTCATATTAATTTCACATTAATAAATACATTCACTTTTAATATATATAACGGGATATATCGATCAAGCAGAACAGGCATGTTTCTTCCACAAATCGAAACAGAGACCCAGAGTGGCCAGAGCGCGATAATACTATTCAAATCGAGAGGCACGCCTTCTCGCCCTCTATAAGGAACCAGCGATTAACATCTTTCAATTAAACGGTACACTTTAGCCGTTTTTCATGACAAATCTTACTGAGAGACGATGGGGTACGCAATATTCCACCATGGGCCATCTCACACTAGACATTCATATTAATAAATAAATTCACTCTTATTATACACACAACGAGATATAGCTATCAAGTGCTATATAACAAAACCGCCTTGATGTCTCTACAAGTCGGAACAAACGACCGTCACTGTCGTACTTAACCATGATTCTCATATAGGAAGGCATTGTTACTCCCTCTATATATGGATCCAAGGAATAGTACCATTAAATGAGTAATTAAGTGAGACACATAAAGCAACCTGTTCTACACACGGGAAACATATGTGGGCTTGGACCAAAAATAGACGACAAGGTATCAACTTCACACGGCCCATACTTAATCTGATGATGATCGTCCGAAAGCCACATATCCTATGAGTGTACTACTGACTTGCATATCCACTATTCTGCACATGTATGTACATACGTACTCAAAGTATAGAATCGACTAAATTACCGCCAGGCTGCGAGAATTATTTACTTCGGGTTTTGGCGTTCAAGTCCGTCCCACCTCCAAAGCTAGGTCCACGGGCTGTCAACAGCTTGGTAATTTTTTCCCCCGAGCATAAGTTTTTAAATCTAAAACGAATCATTTTAAATATATTCTTTCCTCTTTACATATCATGCATAACGGTGACTCAATTATCCCCCACACTTTATTAATTATATAAATAATATGATATTAGTCGATGGTATAGTCAATTTTCAACCATCGACCATCTCACATTAGACATTCACACTAATAAATACATTTACTCTCAATATACACAAAAGGAAACACAAAACAAATATATAGTATAATTAATTATGCTTCTTATCTAAAGTCTTGGTTGAGATGAAAAAGTTTATGTCACGAGCGGGATTCCAACCCAAGACCTTCGGCTCAATTCGCCGCTGCTCTAACCACTTGGGCTATCGTGACTTCGATCCACCCGGACACCAACTTCCTATCTCAACCCCACCTTATGAGTTTCGAGCCATTCGAATTTTCCATCTTTTTCCCATATAATATAATGCTCGATTTGCAAAGGAATTGTCGACTTCCATTAAGTGTGACACATTGAGCAACCTATCCCGATAAATCAAATGTGAGTGTTCGTAAGTCATCCTAACATTCGAGTGAGAATGATCCACCTTCTACTGTTCAGAACCACTGAGCGCCACAGACCAACCTTGCTCTTGATATTTATGGGGACTTTTCTAACTATCCGACCTCACCGTCACTGTCATTTCTTGGTTATCATATGTTTAGGAACTTATGTGCCGAAGCCCTCCAGTTTAGAAAATCTTTCCAACAAGAACGAGGAGTCAGGCCCACGGAAGATCTGTTATAGACAGCTGTAACCACGGTCATGAAACCGGTGTAGAAAAGGTTAAACATTTTTGTATTTTAAAGGTTTTGATTACATGGTGTTCTTCCTATAAAAATAAAAGTGTATGGTGTTTAGTCAATGATTGTTCGGATATCGTGAGATGCGGTCTGGTGTGACGTAGATTTTAGAAAAACATTTTCTTTATCGTACCAACGTTTCGATCTTTATTGAGACCATCTTCAGGGCTCAAAGTGTTCGTTTTCTGCGTAATTGTGTCATTCTTGTGCCACTTGACTCTCAACACCGCACACAAGAATGACAATTACGCAGAAAACAAACATTTTAATCTCTGAAGATCTCAATAAAGATCGAAACGCTGGCACGTTAAAAAAAATGTTTTTGTCAAACCTACGTCAAACCAGACCGCATCTCACGATCTCCGAATAATATTTTTTTTTTCAAACTCGATATTTTATTAATAAATTCAAAATTATTGAAATAATAGAGAGTATTTTATATCGTTTGTACAAATATTACATCACGGTTGGAAAGAGAGCTGAATGTTTTGGAACATGGTCGATCTACAGGTGCTTCCATGATAATTACATGTAATTTGTTTTTCATCCCTCATGTCCATGTTTTTCCACATTCTAATGAACACTGTCGCCGAGGGAAAATAGGAAATGTCAGAGATAAATTGCAGTAATTTGTAAAGGGCGAAATGAATCCATTGATTAGCCATTGTTTTATAGCGTGTCGGGAGAAAAGGAACAAAAAACTGGAGGGTGTATATTAGGATAAGGAAAACACCAGAAAAACAATACATTCACGTTGTGTAATTTCGGCAACGTGGCCCCCAATTTCCTCCCATTCGCACAAACTGTAATTAAAATACATCCTATTCGTTTTTATATTTTCTCTTTCTATGACTGGTGTTTAGAAACGCTTTTGAACACACCTCGGAAGAACGGGGGAAACTGTTGAAAGCGGTTTTGGCACCGTCGAGGGCTTTTGTCTTAGGGTATTCTATTTGGGACATGCGATCCAAGCTGAGGCACGCCATGCAATTAGCTTTTTAAATGATGTGTTTGCCGTAGTTTCGACGTTATGTTGAATACTCCTGTTAATATAAACATTTCCGCTTTTTGTTAATAACGCCCGCCAAGCACGAACCTTCAAGCTATCAACTCTTATTCATACTTACAATTTTGATTAAAAACGAAACCTTAAAAAAATATCTTACCGACATAAAATTAAGGAATTAAATTGTGTAAATAATTCATTTTGAAACAAATTCGCATGGTAATATAACCTTTTGAAATCCCTCTATCTAAATTTATTGGTCGTATTAATGATTTGTTTACTACTTTTTCCACCATGTTGCGCCATGTTAATTTAATTTGTATCGGCACAAATTGAACTCAAAATTTCATGTTTAATAAAAGATTCTGTTTGAAGTGTTAGATCTGTTGGCTACATTTTTTATTTACGAATAATCTCGTTCTCGGCTTTCATTTCATTATTATCTGCCAAGCAGTCGACCTAATTTAATGTCATCATCAGGGCAAAACTGCGTTTTGATTTGAAAGGAAATAAGGTGAATAAGATTTGACAATTAGAAAAAAAAGTGGTTTTGATGGGTGAAAATGTGAATGACATAGGGGAAAAAATAGATAGACGGTATGGNAGAGAGAGAGAGAGAGAGAGAGAGAGAGAGAGAGAGAGAGAGAGAGGGAAGTAATGATGATGTTGATGATGTTTGATGATAATTAATCACACGAAGTTAGGTATTATAGACGTTTCTATCGCCTCACGTAGACAGAAAAAATAATTAAATAGAGAGAAAGAAAATGCCACAAAGATTTGAATGTAAAAATGGTGATGAGGATGGATGAAAATGTGAGTGTTAGAGAGAAAAGCGATAGACAGTGTGAAAGGGTGAAAGAAAGAAAGAAAGAAAGAGAGAGAGAGAGAGAGAGAGAGAGAGAGAGAGAGAGAGGTAATGATGATGATGATTAATGATAACTAATCACACAAAGTTAAGTGTTTTAGGTATTATAATCGCTTCTATCGCTTCACGTAGTCAGAAAAAAATAAATAAATAGAGTGAAAGAAAATGCCACAAAGATTTGACTGTAAAAAAACGGTGATAAGGATGGATGAAAATGTGAGTGATACAGAGAAAAGCGATAGACAGTGTGAAAGGGTGAAAGAAAGAGAGAGAGAGGAGAGAGAGTGAAAGTAATATCGTGAGAAGGGTGAGAGGGAGAGAGATTGAAGGAAAAGTAACAAACACTTGACAGTTACCCAAATAAATAAAATCGAGGTGAAGTTGAGTGAAAATGTCATTGACAGGCTGAGAAAAAAAAACCACAGAGACATCAGACGAGAGTGGAGGGAGAGAGAGAGAGAGAGAGAGAGAGACAAAATGAAGAAAGAGTGAAAATGATTAGTTAGAAAAAGAAACGAAAGGGAGGTGAGGATGAGTGAAAATGTGATTGACAGACAGAGAAGGAAAAGAAAGATGTAAAAAGACAGAAAATCAGACAAGAGGGAGAGAGAGTGAAGAGAACGAGAGTTAGAGAGCTAGTAGGCAAAGTTGGTGAAAGATGGACAATTAAATAAAGAAAAAGTAGTTAAAAAGAACCAGTGAGATCAGTTAGAAAACCTGTGTGGATCGTATGACTATAGCGACGATTCAAGCTTTGCGTATTTTCCGAGATCGGAGATGAAAAAAAGGATGATGTTTGAGTATAAAGTAAGCCGAAGGGAGCAGTGTGATTGATGGCATCGGATTAAGCCAAAAAGGTAAACCAATAAAATATTTGATATCTGAGACTATATCAGTATATTCAAGGAGCGTAGGGAGAAATGGAAAGCTAGCTTAGGGAAGGCTGAGACAAATGTATTTCCAGATTTGAATATAATAAAAAGGGGTCGGAGTTCGGCTGCAGGTGTTTCAGAAAAGCCGAATCGCAATAAAAGGCAACAGTCGCATTTCCGATTGGCAATAAAATGCTTTTTTCTTTTTCCCCGGCCTTTTCTGGAAAGAGGCCGGTCGGAGGTGCATTAATTCGTCTCATTTGCCACGTTTTTTCTTCCATGGGAACTGGAATTGATCCGTTCGTATGCCGTCTTCAGAAGTTCGCCCGCACTGACGGTTATGAATCCCTCGTACCGGTTTGTGTTTTTATTTTTAACTTTTACTAATCCAAGCCGGGATCAGAAAGTGTTTTGGTTTTTGTATTTTTTTGTTGTTGTTTTTTGTTTTGTTTTTTTATGACAACCCTACTTCGGACTTTCGTATCACGTTTATCCGCGGGGGTCCGTTGGATGGAATCCGGACGGCGGACGTCAAGAAATTGACAAGAACCGCTCCAACAAGATTTAAAGTATGTTAAAAAAAAGTCAAAACAAAAAAATAATAAAAAACGATAATGAAGAAAGACTTATAGTGGGACTTCGGGAGATGGCCGTTCATAAAAGATATGAGAAACAAAAAGACTTTCCACGCGCACTTAAAAAATTTCACGTATGATAACTTTAAAAAACTTCTCCAGCAGCCACGAACCTGTGTCGGTGGGCATGGGCGGAAACGAAATTTTACGAAAATGCAATTACCCACCGGCTTAATCCCGCGTCTCAAAGCTTTGTTGAGAACAGCTCATAAATGTTTCAGGGCGCAGGGCTAACTTGCGGCTACTTTCTCAAAAAAGGCGGTGCAAACTTTGTTTGCATACAGTAATATATGGCGGGGGGATGTTTTGCGAACCAAGCAAGACTTCAAAGGAATCCTAGAAAATGATTTGCATACATGATTCACCTGCGCCCACCCCGATCCGCTGCAGGACATGCGTGCAGGAGTTTTTCTAACGTCAGACCCTTACAACACCACAACGTCTCTGATTGTATTTTCCACAAAATCTCGTTATTTATAACCGAATAATAAATCATTTTGGCTGGAAAGCAAATGCAATATTTAGTATGTTAATGTTTTGAATATTTTAATTACCAATCAGCATAAATTATTTAACTAGGAAACATAACTCTTGAAACTTTAGCTGCTCACTAAAAATATATATTTAGTATAAATAATCATTCAGTCTCAAAAGTAGATAAATTATATAATCTCATACGCAATCTTAATCTGTTTATAGGAAATAACAGTAGAACTATGGAAAGGTTAGATCTGTCTTTGTGAAATCATATTTCTTAAAAAACTTCCAAAGCAAACAGCTCGAAAGATTTAAGTTTGAATGTGTTATTCAGCATAAATTCATATAGTAAACCTAATATTCCTATGACTACATGAACCGGTGGATTATAATCATCATGGTTTTATTGTTGTTATATATAGAATTCTGCATCAATTTGCTGGTCTTTTCCGTTAAATAATTAAAATCTAACAACCCACGAATTATTTATTAGATAGGTTAAATCAATATTCGAACGTTTCATATGAATTATGTTCGTTCTGTCTGGCGAATGAAATCAAGAAGTTTAATATTAGCCTGAATCGATTTACCCGATTGAAAATGAAGTTTCAATTGGGGAAAAAATAAGACTTGCATCCTCGAGCAGAGAGCCGTAGCGAGGGCGTGCGAATAAGTCCCTTAACGGTCCAGACCGGGACCAGATGCCGTGACTTCTGGCAATTGCTGTTGTTGAAAAGCAGATGTGTATGCTAGACGGCCGAGTCGGTCAATCAGACTCCTTTTGTGATTGGTCTCGTTCGAATCCGGGAAAACTATACGTTATGGATCATGGATCATGAACACAACATTTAACGACCACACGAGTTAGTACTTTATGCAATTACTGTATGAATAGATTCATTTTCAAGTTGCACGTTCGTAGGTTTTAGTCTGATGTGCACGTTTTTTCAAACATCTCTTTAACCTGTGTTTGATCAATGTTCAACAGTTAATTTTTTGAAAGTTGGTTAGTTCTGAGATTGGATGGGTGTGACAGTTCGCAGTTCCGCACTGAATTTGGCGTGACAGAAATGTTATTGTTATGAATAGACGAAACCAGAAAAAACGTTGAATAATGTTAGTAAAAGTAGAATTAAAAAGTAAAACTAGGTTGTTGTTGACGGGAGCATTTTCAACTACACCCACCCTAGCACTTGAAATCATAACCAATACCACACCACTCACATTGAGGTTAAGGTCAGAGCACTAATCAAATGCTACAGACTAATTAGCGAGGGCAGCTGGAATCATAAGTGCAATAACATAGGTCACTCGAAAATCTCTCAACTATTAAGTAAGGTTAACTGTCAATTATTAAGCGTTAGTGATAAAAAGATTAAAAACCCCGGAAAAAGCACTTTCAAGTAGTCACCCCTTGTGATTATGATTTTAGTCTGGATGATGACCATCGTAACATAGACTGCTACACAGATGGATCACTTATCAAAGTTAGAGGGAGTGGTGCAGGAATTTACATACCAAAATTAGGAATCAGCATCTCCTCCCATCTTGGCAATAACACCTCCGTTTTTCAGGCGGAAATCTGGGCCATCAATGTGTGTTGTAGAACACTGATGGAAAATAAAATTATGGGAAAAAGATATTAAAATCTTTTCTGACAGTCAGGCTAGTCTTAGGGCATTACAAAAAGATTTTTCAACCTCACGACTGGTGGAGGAAACGATAGATCTTATCAATAGGATCTCTTGCAGGTTTGAGAACAAGGTAAACCTTATTTGGATACCTGCACATAAAGGATACCAGGGCAATGAAAAGGCGGATGGCCTAGCCAAAGAAGGTTCTAATACTGCTTGGGCCACAACCGGTATTACCCCACTCTATGAGCACAGCGAAAGAGAGTATCAATAACTGGGGCATGAAACAATTCCTAAGGGAGTGGAATTTATGCCACGGACACAGGCAATCGAAAGAGTTTGTTAAGGCGATCAAACAGCTGAATCGAAATGGCTATTCTCTATCTCAAGGAAGGGAATTAGGAGGCTGGTAGGTATTCTGACGGGCCACTGCCCAACTGAGAAGACACCTCTTCGTAATGGGTATCCTACCAGATCCCTTTTGCCGCTTCTGCGAAATAAAAGAAAAAACGGCAAAGCACTACCTCGCAGAATGCTAGGTCTAGATTTGAAATCTTTGAAGGAGAGGACATCACGAAACCACTCCCCGAGATAAAATGGTCCAAAATCTTGGGGTTTGAGAACAAGTCCAAGAGGTTTATGCAGGACACGTGAGCCGACCAAGTCCCCGACCTTTGAGGGACGGGGTACAAGTCTACCCAGGCATTTAACCCCACGGGTCTTGGTCGCCCACCCTGCATAATATATATCTAGTAAAAGTAGACACTAAAATACCCATAAAAAAATTGTTATTTAAACAAAGATCTATGAACAACCTATTTATGAAAAATGGGACTGAATATTTTTGAAATTTACTCTTCTGGGCGTAAAAAAATTTTTTAAATTCAAAAATTTATTCTCCAAATTTCTAATCGTTTGAATCGCAAACTTCTAAGAATTCTATTTTGTTAGGAGACCTACGTGTTTTCTACAATTTATTATTTATTTTTACATTATTCGCCTTCTTATTTTTACGACATTACAGAGAGTCGCCGAATTCGCCATTTCATAAACTGCAGATAGGGGACCGCGGTAGCCGAGTGGTTAGCATGAGAGACTCTCACGCCGCGGTCGTGGGTTCGATTCCCACCGTTGCCCCTGGCCCTTTTTTCCCAATAACCCCCCAAATTTGAACACACATATACGAATTTGTCTTGTCACATGGCTAATATGCATAGTTCATAACGCCAAAAAAAAAAAAAAAAAAATAAACTGCAGATAGTAATTATATCAAAAATTTACTGTAGTTGGTAAGTACTTAAAATGTTCTGTTTTCGAGGCAATATATTCTACGATGAATTATCATACGGTAAAATTGGTAAAAGAGATTCTTTTCGAAGGGCAACCAACTATATATAATGTTGTAATATATTATAGTTGGTTGCCCTGCATTCTTGTCTGTCTTGCTGAAAATGCCAGTGAGATATTCATATTTTATGTTGTTTTTATTTATTTAGTTTTTTTAACGAGGGTGCGCAACAGCAGAGGTTAATATCAACCGTCGGGATGACGGTGTTTTTGGAAAAAAAAAACATTTATAAGTATGTCGGGTTCGAATGCGGGGCTGCTGGATTCGAACCCAGGACCTTCACCATACAGTGATGAGTGCCGTGTCATCGCCTAAACCGCTGCGGCCACCGACGCCCCCTTTATATTGTTGTTGTTTAAAACATCAACATCTCGCTGGCACTCTCAACACGACACACAAGAATGACGCAACTACACGAAAAACATACACTTCGAGTGAGTACATTACTTTGATTGAATCTAAAATTTCTAGTATTGTATAAATTCATTTTTTTCACATCCTACATGTATTTGTAAAATTTAAACAATGTTTATAAATCCCAGGCTCTGAATATGATCTCAATAAAGATCGAAACATTGGCACGATAAAGAAAATGTTTTTCTAAAACCGTCACACCAGACCGCTTCTCACGATCTCCGAATAATCATTGACTAACGGTCACTAAACACCACACACTTTATTAACTATAATAAAGTTATATAAAAATTCTGATTTTTTTGGGTTCGTAAGAAGAAAGGTTTATTGTTTGCCGTGTAGAATATGATAAACCGGCAAATATATGAAATAGCTAGCAAAATAAATAGAAGTTTGCCTTGAAGTAAAAATAGTTTTTGACTGAATTGCTAATAAATATCTCAACTGTATATTATCGCTGGTTGCCCTATGAAAAGAATCCCTATACCAGTTTTACCATATGACAATTTGTCGTAGAGTATCCTAGGAAACAGAACATCTTTAGCACTTACTAACTCACATAACTGTATACATTGGCCGATAGAAATTGCGCGAGAGGGAAATTCAAAATAGGAATCTAATTTCATTCTGGAACAACTGCATACAAGATGAGTTAAGGCCACTCTACATACGAATGTCTACAGGACCGACAATTGAACACGTGTAGTCGTACAATGCGAATCTGTAATGAAGGTCGAACCTTTAGAACCTAACCCGGCTGTAAAACTGTTCGATAACACTGGCTCTTGTTCTCTTTAGACCTGACTTGATTTCGTAACAGACGAGAAAAAAAAGGAAATTCCATTTACAAAACACTTTCAATTTTTACCCCTATTAACCCCTTTTGAAAAGCTTATGAAAGAAGTATAAAAATAGAGGCTATAGTGTCCCGGTGAAGTAATTAGTTGGTATAAGGCGGCTCTGTTATTAGGAGGACAAAGGGGCGCAAAGAATAATAGGACGTCCCTTTGATTATTATAATAGTTACAAGGACGAGTCGGCTCGATATTAATCTTTTAGCATCGTAAATAATTAAAAGTGAATTGAAAACAACTTTTTGACGAGGCGGCTTGTTTATTTTTCCGATCTAAGTACCAGCCGCAGCTTACGAGGCAATATTTGACCTCTCGAACAACTTCCTAGGCGATCGGCAATATCAATAAAACTATGTAAGATTTAAGCAAGAAAACGGTTTTAAATTTATAAAAAATGGTAAACATTTTCAAGAATTGAAATTTGTTCTAGGCAATTTTTATTTTAGGGAAAAATCAGCTTGAAAAATCATATATGGTCAAATTTTGATATTGGCTCAAAGTAATGGATCCTATGCGATCGACCAACGTTTGCCATAAATATTAATATTGTTTATATATTGGTCACCTTGGTATAAGTCTAAACTTGCATATAATCTATAGTAGACATTATCCCTAGCCCTAGTCACTATATCATTCCTTAGTCAAACAATGTAAGATTTAAGCAAGAAAACGGTTTTAAATTTATAAAAAAGTTAAACATTTTCCAAAACTGAAATTTGTTCTAGGCAATTTTTATTTTCTGGAAAATTCAGCTTCAAAAAACATAAATGGTCAAATTTTAATATTGGCTCAATTTAATTGATCCTATGCGATCGATCAACGTTTGGTACCGATGTTTGGTTAACTGTTGAATTTGGGTTGTGGTCAAAAGGAAAAATACAAGTTTTGTATCAACGCCAAGCTTGCGACAATTTTTATTGTCTTCCTCAGGGCACTACAGAGACAGATAACAATTAATAAAATAATACAATTTTTTGTTTCATTTTGGCTACTCACAGATACTCAGTCAATATGTAAAACAAATGGTTATACATCATGTCACTCATTTTTTACAACTTCTTCTTCTCACGCTTATTTTAAAACATGTACATAAATAAATAAACATAAAACTTGTTACAGGTACATATATCACAGGTGTTTGACTGAAACAATACCTGTCTGAACGAGTGCGTCAACATAAATATGATTGCGATGATGAAGAAAGACCTGGAACTTATCGAAACATAACCACGCTAAAAGTCATTGTTTTAACTTTGATAAACTTGACAAAGTCAAAATCATGATCTCAGAGAAAAATACAGGTCGCCCCGTTGTGAAATAAATGACGTACATTCACCAGGATAGTAATTCATGCAACTTAAAAACTGATATTAATGGTTTGACTATAATACACAATGGGATTTTAGAACAGGACAAAGCCCCACTGGGAATTTTAGCAATACATTTTTTAGTTATTTATAAAAGGATAATTTAATTTATTACGCATAAGGTTTAGATAAACAGGCTGTAATATTAGTTTTTAAGAAATCCTTATAAAAAATGTTAGTTATTAGTTGGTGGCAGTGTCAAAAAACCTCCCACGTGATACCAAGTCATCTAGTCAAATACCTGCGATAAATGTACCTGTAACAAGTTTTATTTTTACTTATTTATGTACATTTATGTTAAAATAAGTGTGTGAAGAAGACGTTGTAAAAAATGAGTGATAACATAAATATATCTCTATCTCTGGATAAAAATAAACATTTGTAACAGTACAACAACAGTAGTTCAGGAAAATATACATTTAGGGAAAACACAATTAAATACAATCGAGGTAGTAAATATCCTAAATGGCGGAGTTGATTGGGTTCATACAAAAAAACTTCTCACACGAGCTTTGGAATATAGAAAATATATGATTGCAAATTTCACTTATAAAATAAATTAATTAAATATATACATTAATTTAGTAATTTAGCAGCAACTCGACAGTCGTCCTCTGCCATTGCCAAATATATATCTTGTGAAAAAAATATTTATTTATTGTACAATATGCATGTTGGCTGAGTATCTGTGAGTAGCCAAAATGAAACAAAATTTTTTATTATTAATTGTTATCTGCATCTGTAGTCCTTTGAGAAAAAGAATAAAAATTGTCGAAAGCTTGGCGTTGATACAACACTTGCATTTTTCCTTTTGACAATTCAACAGAAATATCGGTATCAAACGTTGGTCGATCGCGAAGGATCCATTAAATTTATCCAATATCAAAATTTGATCTTTATATTTTTCCAACTCATTTTTCCAGAAAATAAAAATTGCCTAGAACAAATTTCAATTTTTGAAAATGTTTACTTTTTTTTATAAATTTAAAACCAATGCATAAACAATATTAACATTTATGGCAAGTCATTACTGCTTAGAGCGAGGGGAGAATCTTGCAACTGAACTGCCAGCCTTGGAGGAGCGATTTGAATTTGAATTCAATGTGCAATCTCAATGTTCCTGAGGACATTGTGCACTTTTTGTGTAAATGCCAGTGCTGAGCGAGTTCTAGAAAATATATTTAGGGAAAGCAAAGTTACTTACAACCGAGGTAGTAAATATCCTTAATGGCGGAATTGATAGGGTTCATACAATAAAACTTCTCACACGAGCTGTGGAACTTTTCATTTTTGAATGAATGAATAACATACTTTCTACATTCCTCTGGAACATTGGGATTGCACATTGAATTTAAATTCAAATCGCTCCTCCAAGGCTGGCAGTTCAGTTGCAAGACTTCTCCCCTCGATCTAAACAGTAATGACTTGCCATAAATATTAATATTGTTTATGTATAGGTTACCTTGGTCTAAGTCTAAACTTGCATATAATCTATGGTAGACATTATCCCTCGCCTAGTCACTATATCATTCCTTAGACCATCATTCCTCTAGATTGTTTAGCAAATTTGTACAGCTGAGTGTCATTAAAGTGCTTCTATTTATTTCAACACTGCCTTCTTATTTCCGACAGATATTTAAATCATGATATTTGTTTTGTTATTATCTCATTGGCTAGAAAATGTGTTAATCTATTTGGGGGGGGATTTAAGATCGTGCTAATGTACTGTAAATGCAGGTTCATTATATGAATATAAAGCGGAGCGATTGAAGTCAATAAAATCATATAATCTAGAGTGTTAGCTGAAACGTAAAAAAACTTTTTGGTCAAATATTTCTGAATCAACTCTACTTCGTTTATATTTAAGAAGCCCCAGATCTGCGCCCCGAACAATGGATCGTATTGTACTGTTAAAAATGTTTATTTTTTATCCAGAGATATATTCATGTTATCACTCATTTTTTACAACCTCTTCTTCACACACTTATTTTAACATATATGTACATAAATAAATAAAAATAAAACAGGTGCATATATCGCAGGTGTTTGACTAGATGAATTGCAATACTTGGTATGACGTGGGAGGTTTTTTGACACTGCCACCAACTAATAACTAACATTTTTACAAGGATTTCTTAAATACTATTATCACAGTCTGTTTATCTAAACCTTATGCGTAATAAATTAAATAATCCTTTTATAAATAACTAAAAAATGTATTGCTAAAATTCCCGGTGGGGGGGCTTTGTCCTGTTCTAAAATCCCATTTTATATAATAGTCAAACCATTAATATCAGTTTTTAAGTGATAATTAATTAAGGTTTTTAGTTGAGATGAAAAAAAGTTAATGGCACGAGAGGGATTCGAACCCACGACCTTCGGCTAGATGCGCCGCTGCTATACCACCTGAGCTATCGTGACCTCGATCCACTCGGACATCAGCTCCAGTGGTAGAGCAGCAGCGTATCTAGCCGAAGGTCGTGGGTTCGAATCCTTCTCGTGCCATTAACTTTTTTTCATCTCAACTAAAAACCTTAATTAATTGTCTCGTATTAATTGGTCAAGTGGACCACGAAAGTAGTGAATTAATCAGTTTTTAAGTTGCACGAATTACTATCCTGGTGAATCTACGTCATTTCTTTCACAACGCGGCGACCTGTATTTTTCTCTGGGATCATGATTTTGACTTCATCAAGTTTATCGAAGTTAAAACAAAGACTTTTAGCATGGTTATGTTTCGATAAGTTCCAGGTCTTTCTTCATCATCGCAATCATATTTATGTTGACGCACTCGTTCAGACAGGTATTGTTTCAGTCAAACACCTGTGATATATGCACCTGTAACAAGTTTTATGTTTATTTATTTATGTACATGTTATTTGTTTACATATTGACTGAGTATCTGTGAGTAGCCACAACAAAAAATTGTATTATTTTAATTAATTGTTATCTGTCTATGTAGTGCCCTGAGGAAGGCAATAAAAATTGTGTACACTTGTATTTTTATTCAGAAATCGCAAATCAAAAATCATTATGAAATATGTGGTGTTTAGTGACCGTTAGTCAATGATTATTCGGAGATCGTGAGATGCGGTCTGGTGTGATGTAGGTTTCAGAAAAACATTTTCTTTATCGTGCCAACGTTTCGATCTTTACTGAAATCATTTTCAGGGCCTGGGATTTACAACAATGTTTACATTTAACAAATACATTTAAGATGTGAAAAAGTGAATTTATACATTGCAAAATATATTTTTTATATTGAATCAAATTATTTCCACTTACTCAAAGTGTTTGTCTTCTGTGTAATTGTGCCATTCTTGCGTGTCGTGTTAAGAGTGCCAGTGAGATTTTGCTGTTTTATATTTATATACGTTGAATTTTGAAGGGGTGGGGAAGGAAGTCGGTTAGAAAAGACATTTTGTACATTTAGACTTGTATTTTTTCTTTTGTCCACAAACCAAATTCAACAGAAACATCGGTATTGTCTCAATTTATTAGTTTATCACCTTTGAATTATATTCGCTATTGTTTTTATAGAACATGTAAGCATATCCTGCATAATTTTGTTATAAAAAATCAAAATATCACGTGATTATGTTTGTTTTTGGCAAACCTGATTTTTGGCATTTTGTAATGTAAAGTGGCAATAGGTTGACCAGTGAAAGGCCAAACTCAAAAAATTTCATTTTGTCATTGTGTCGCAGATGCTTGACGATGGCCATGCATGTTGTCATGCCATTATTGTATTTGAATCTTTCCAAAAGACAGTTCATAAACAAAGTTTATTATTTTCAACGATCCGGATTTCGAGCATTAAACGTTCACAATCAGGTTTAAGAAGTTACAAACATCTCAATAAAGATCGAAACACTGGCAGGATAAAGAAAATGTTTTTCTAAAACCAACGTCATACCAGATCGCATCTCACGATCACCAAATAATGATTTATACTAGGGTGTAAAAAATTAATTAATTGTAAGATTTATTTTACATCTTCTAGTGTTTCCGACCAATTATATAAAATATCGACTATATAGAGTTTCCCTAAAAAGGACAGATTTAATTAATTAGTTATCAGATTTTAAAAGTAAATTATATCTGTCGTATTTTTCAAAACTGAGTGGCAACTCCTTGGAACGTCGCGTTGGTGGTGGATCGGCGGTTTCACTCTTACAACACATGTCTTAATGTCTTAGGATTCAGGTTTTTAAACCATTAAATCTGATGATGAACATTTAAGCCTGAAATCCGGATTGTTGAAAGGAACAAATTTTGACTAAGAACTATTTTTTGGAAAGATTTACCCCATATTTACCAACATTTCTGTTAATATATTTGAGTATATTGATTTATACATTTTTTACATTTTTATATGGGAAGACGTTTTACACATGAACCCTGAAGATGAACTTATGTTCAGAATTATGCTTTACTTTTTTTTATTAAAACCTTAAATTTAATCGTGGTAGGGAATAAGGGATGCTTTTTAATAATCATTGGAAAGTACTAATAAACATATTTGGTGAGAAGTCTACCCTCCCATTGTGGCATGTGGGGATTATTGGAGAAGGGGCTATAATTGTGGATCCCCTTTTGGATGTAATCTTGCACGTACGCACATGCATCGGGCGTTTTTCGCCGAGCGTTAATTAGATCGAGTGGTCTGGGCTCAGCCCCATCTCGCAGATTGCATTTGCCCTTTTCCGACGACACCTCGCCCCAACGGCACACGGGAATTACCTTTCAACCCTTGCATACAAATTACGAGCGACCCTTCCAACTTCCTTCTCGCAATTTCCGGGTTTTCTGTATTTGTCCGAGTCTGAGAATTGTTAGAAAGCATACAGGGGGAGGTCGGTTCAACTGGCTGTGCGTTGTGAGATATGCTACATGATTTTTCTAACTATTCAAACAATTAAGTCTTAATAAAAACGATATAAGGCCTTTAATGCAGGCCTAATAAAAGGTTAAAAGCTTGGCAATTACATAAAAGAAACCATCATTAACAACATCTCTTATAGAAAATAACAGTTAATAAAAAACAACGATTATTCGGAGATCGTGAGATGCGGTCTGGTTGACGTAGATTTTAGAAAAACATTTTCTTTATCGTGCCAACGTTTCGATCTTTATTGAGATCATCTTCAGCGCTCAAAGTGTTTGTTTTCCGTGTAGATGTGTCATTCTTGGTATCTACACGGAAAACAAACTTTTTTTAATTCTAAAATTTTCTAGCATTGTATAAATTCATTTTATTTATTTTTTTTTTTTAATTTTTAGCATTGTATAAATTTATGTATTTCACATCTCACATGTATTGGTTAAATTTAAACAATGTTTATAATCCCAGGTCCTGAAGATGATCTCAATAAAGATCGAAACGTTGGCACGAGAAATAAAATGTTTTTCTAATACCTACGCATAATCATTGACTATCGGTCACTAAACACCACACTTTAGTACAATGTGACATGACAGATGGTACAATTGAGAGACTGGACGAAAAACTGCAGCTACTCGAGCGCAATTTAGTTAGTTGTTGTCAGTGTATTCTTCCGATCTTAGTTCAGATAATCTGACAGAAAGGCTAAGTGTGTGTTAAGTTCATAAGTCAGGATGATATAAAATGAAAATAATGTTATCGGAAGGTTTGGTTAGGTAAAATTATTTTCAGGTTCTGTGTTACACTTTGTTGTATGTCGTGTGAACCATTTTTGAAAAGTGTAATCCCCGTCGAAAAAAGGGCAAACTACGCCACATAAATTACTCGTCCGACGAAAATAATTGAGTCAGCTCGAAATATTCCGGTCACACTAGGCCGCCGGGGCCACGTAGCCGTTTTCCGAGGGGAAAAAATTAGAGGCGAAGTGTTTTCGTGTAGGTATGAAAGCTCCGTGTTAAAGAGATGAGACAGGAATATGAATAGGAGGGAAATTGAGCATTTAGTAGAATCACCCCTCGATTCTTGTTGTATGTAAATTGTTACCTTTGGTCCTCGACGGTCGGGAATATAAACAGTGCCCATTTTTAAACTGAGCCTAACGAATTCTATTTACCCATTTCCCCTCTTTTGTCCAACTATCTCTTTATTTATATGCCCGACAAATCTGTCGACAGCGTTTTTATTTTATTTTAATTTATTTGCTTTCAGTTTTATTTTTTTTAATGCTTTTTATTTCTACAAATATAGCAGTACGATTATCAACAAGGCATAGTACGGGGGGGGGGTGGCCGCAACGGTTTAGGCGTTGACACGGCGCTCATCACTGTAAGGTAAAGGTCCCAGGTTCGAATCCAGCGGCCCTGCATTCGAACCCGACATGCTTATAAAATGTTTTTTTCTCAAAAACGCCGGCACCCTGAGGGGTTGTATGACCTCTGCTGTTGCGAACCCTAGTTTAAAAAAACGCATAGTACAGGCCTGGATCACAATCAGTCTGCCGGCCGGAGGTCGTTGTTAAGAGAAAAGGAATAAAACAAAATCACAATGAAGAAATAATAATCAAGAGATAAGAATTAAAGCGAGGTTATAACATTATTCGCTATATGCTAGCACACACTCTAAAACGGTTAAACATAATTCACTAATTTTCGTGGTCCGCTTGACCAATTAATATCTTTCAATTAATTAAGGTTTTTAGTTGAGATAAAAAAGTCAATGGTACGAGCGGGATTCGAACGCATGTTCTACGGCTAGATACGCCCCTACTCTACCACTTGAGCTATCGTGACTTATCTCAACTAAAAATCCTAATTAATTGAAAGATATTAATTGGTCAAGCGGACCATGAAAACTAGTGAATTTAATAAGTTAAAATGAAGTATACCTTCACTAAAGCTCTCCGTGGCTATTTCATTTTTCGCCGAGAATCAACTAGATTATACATTTGAAAAATGGCAAAAAGGAGGGAAAATTCAAAGGTGGGGTTGAGATGGGAAGTTAGTGTCCGAGTGGATCGAAGGTCGTAGGTTCGAATCCCACTCGTGACACTGACGTTTTATCTCAACTATAAACCTTACTTAATTGAAAGTTAAACATAATAGTAAAACTACATATATTAGAAAGCAAACAGAGGGGAAAAGTCTTAATGGTAAAGCGACAAAACATCCGATATAATAAAATCATATAATATATAAAGAAAATTGGAATGAATTGGAAGGGTCAAAAATTGAATTCCATAATTAGGTCTAATCTGTATTTCCAGGCGTGGCGGACTGCGTGAGCGCCCGTACACCTGAGCCATCCAACAGATTTAACAGTGTTTCTAGAGAGAGTAAAAGATCCCAAGTGCAACAACCTGATCTCGCCCAATATTGTACATTCGGCCATACAATGCAGTTGAGACAGATTGATAATTGCAAAAGGCACATAACTTTCCTTGCCCCTAACCAAAGTGCAGACCTCGCAACGGGTATTTAATAGCCATCTCAAGTTTGATAGACTCGGGAAATTAAGGTTCTCTATCTGTAGATTAAGTAAGGTGTGGGCATGAGATAAATCTTTAAATAAGGAAAATTTAAGCGATGACCGAGCTCGGAGTAAGCATTCGGCCCGATGCCGTTCCTTGAATCTAGATAGCATATCTAAAAGAGAGCTGGCCATTCAGCAAGGTTTTCGTAGGTGGAGTATTGCTTCCCGTATACTCGGTCGTCCTAAAAAGAGCAATGAGGATCCTTAACGTCCGCACCTAGCCTATTCGGCCTTATCGGTCATTTTGATTTTCAAGTTGAGAGCTGACTCACCTCCGCATACGACAGAAGGGTGTTACTGCCGCAGCGTTGGTGTAGAGGCAGCTCAGCCCCGAGGGGCCAAGACAACCTCGCTCTCCGCTTGTCCATTCCGTGTGGTCGGGTCTGTATCGCCGTGCGCAAAGGGCTACCTAAGCCGAAATACATCAGCCTGTTCTCCCGCGCACTCGCTAGATAGAGAAAGACACTCTATCTCCCAGAGTATTGAGGCTTCCCCAGCGTAGAAACTACCGAGAGATCCGCTCCAGCCGAGATTTTGTTTAAATAGGAATTGCTATCCACTCCCAACAGGAGACCGCCTATGGTAAAAGTCTCCAATCGAACTCAGCCCACACCTACGTGCAAAGCATACTCGTGTAGGAGCAACCGATTCACTACCTGTTCTCATCCGCCACTACTCACGCATTCGAGGGACTTTTCAGCATAATCATAGCGTCCTCAACGCTTATACGCTGCCGACCGATCCGCCGTATGCCGTGAGGCCGGGTGTATAACGGTGCTCATATGCAAGTTTCGTGCGAAGGTCACAGGTCTAAGTTCCCGACAGGGGCGTCACCACGAACCACTACGAATCCATTCCCAGTGTAACGGGGGCTGAATTTTGGAACATTTCTGTTACCCCGTAGTACAGATGGTTATGTACCCTCCCCCGTCTATGCAGACAGGACCCTAACCCTCGTGTGCCTCTGATAAGAACGTGGGACAGATTACTTCTAATCTTTCAAAGAGCGTAAGCCATTGGATATACCAGGTGGTCTTATTCCTGATGATCGCAGTTATTTTAGCCAATTTTATGTAAGGGGAATTCAAAATTTTAAAAATAAATGAAAGTATATATTAAAATCAGGTTAGTGGACGTTTCTAAATAAATTGTGTAGTTTGGGGTAGGGTTAGGAAGAGAAATTAACGTACGAATAAAAAATTTTTGGAATTTCTCGACTTCTTCATATTGTTTGTAACCCCTTATCTGGCAACCGTAGCAGATGATTGAACGACATACCGAGTTGAATACATTAAATTTCACGTGGATCGGAACCATTTCCTGTTTCATTAATATGGCCCAGCTTTTACAGAGAGCAAGTTTCGCATAAGATATTTTTAGATGGTTTGATCAGTGTAGTTGTGGGGTGAGCGTAAGTCCAACATATTCTTTCACCCCTCATTTCTTCCCCCCTCAAAAAGCCAGCGGTTTGTCGCCTTTACTTTCCCCCTCTTCTGAAAATCATGATTTTGACCTTTTTGAGATTAACTGTCAGGTTCCACTGGGTAAAATTTCCCAAAATGACAATATGAATGAATGAATGAATGAAAGAATAATAACTTTACTATAATAATAATAAAATGAAAATAAACACAAAGTATTTACATTAACTTTATATTTCCAAAGAAAAAGCTAAATTGGCAATGGCCTTAGCCGTCTGTCGAGTTGCTTTATCAATTTTTGTACCTTTAGAATGAACTTTGATTTTAAAAATTGAATTGGTCAACCAGGTATTTTCGGTACCGTAGGGCGTGAGTGAGGTACACCACAAGCTTACTCCAGTTATCCCTTCCGTTGAGGATTGCAATTACTTCTTCTACATCCAGCTCCAGTTTTCCAAAGTGCCTTTGGCGGAACTCTCTCAGAACGGGGCACACACCCATGAAGTGGAGAGTGTCCTCCGGGACGTTGAGGTTACATAAGGAGCAGATGGCGCGGTCCTGTCTCTACGGTTGGCAGTTCAGCTGAAGTAATTCACCCCTCGCCCTCAAGACTAGAGACACCTCATAGGCTGTCATATCAGAGCACTCCATGTAGTTTCACCCTAAGTGAAAATCCAGTCTTGCGTACAAGTTGTGATGTAAGCTATTCCTCGCGCGGGTTACCACGTCTTTCCCTTTGCTCTCCTCCCATTTTTTTTATCAGGTCCGAGGTATTAGAGGACTTCAGTTCTTCCCTACTTACTCCTACACCGTACAGCCTACCTAACTCTGACAGCTGCTTGTGCCATAATATGCCTTTATTTATTGCTACGTCGGCCAAAAACTGCGTCAGTCTGTCAGGTGTGTGATTCAGTATTTTACTTATATATTTCAAATGCAGGCTCAAAGTGTGACTGTAGAGTGGTGTGACCGAGCACTCAATATATAGGATGTAGTCTGGGGTACTAGTTGGCAGGCAGAGCAGTTTCTTGATGAAGTATTTCTGTGCATTTTCTATTTCCTTCAAGTATAAGTAACCCCAGACCTGCGCACCATAGCATACTACGGACCTTAGGGTGCTGTTGAATATCATCAAAATGACAATATCGTCTGCATAAAGTAGTATTTTTATGCTAACGTTACCTATTCGGACTCCACATTCGAGAGTCGATGGGAAATCAAAAAAGAGAGCGAACAGAACTGGACTGAGTAGACAACCCTGCCTAACACCACAATTAACCTAAACAAAATCGGATAAACCTTCACGCCCTCGGTCCTCTGATCTCTTTGTGAGAAAAGGGATTTTAGTATATTAAAAATTTTGGAAGTGAAGCCATAGTTACTACGATCTACACTATCAAATGCGGTTTTTAAGTCCACGAAAAAACAAAAAACTTTTTGTTTCGGCCTGGCCAGTGATTGATATTAATGATATTTAACAGGACAAGTAGATTACCACTTGTAGAGTAACCTTTATGGAAACAAATTTGACATTCACTCAATTTCTTACTATGAAGGCATCAATTCGGGATAGGACTAGAGGAGAGAAAATTTTGGCGATCGAGTCCAGGTAGGAAATACCTCTATAATTATTTACATCATTGACGTCGCCACTTTTGAATAGGGGGAAAATGATTGATTTCAAAAAGGATGGAGGAGTGAGACCTTATTTTATTTTATTTAAAAAAATTCTAATTGTTATTGCTTGAAACGCTTGTGAGATGATAACGCAAATATTAGCAAGAGGTAAAACCGGTAATTATCGAGGTCCATTTTACGGCCGTAACGCTCCGACGAGCTGTGGCATTAAAGCTTAACCGCTGGCAATTTTAAAACAAACGGACATGGAAAAATCACGTTATTATCTCGGCAACGTCTGAATGTATAAATAATAATAGTATTTTCTTTTAATTAAAAAAAAATCAAAACCTGTTTGAAACAAATTTTACGGACCGAGTGACATTGTTTATCTTTAATTATTTTCATAAAATTTCCCTTCGCTGTTGAAATTAGAATTCGGGCCTACATTTCCATTATTGAACGAATGATAGAACCTTATTATATAAAAATAAATCTAAAAATAACAATAATTTAAATTAAAATAAGCAAAATAAACAATGATTATTTGGAGGTCGTGAGATGCGGTCCGACGCAGGTTTTAGAAAAACATTTTCTTTATCGTGCCAACGTTTCGATCTTTATTGAGATCATCTTCAGGCTCAAAGTGTTGGCCAGACAAATGATGATATGGGATGAATAGGAAAATAGAAAATTGCAACAGCAGGCCTAGCTGACACCTAGCCGGAGGTGTTCAAGGACCTGGACAGTACTCTGTCAACAAAAGATTTGTAGTGTAGTTGAAATGATGAATGGTGGAGTGAGTGCGGTGTTCAAACCTTTTAAAAAGATAGTTTCTACTCTCAGTACGAAAGATAGATACTTAATAAGATGTTAATTACGGTTTTTATCTAAGATAAAAAAAGTCAGTGTCACGAGCGGGATTCGAACCCACGACCTTCGACTAATACGCCGCTCTCTACCACTTGAGCTATCGTGATCCACTCGGACACAAATTCCCATCTCAACCCCGCCTTAAGGAAAAATTAAGTATACTTCACTAAAGCTCTTCGTGGCCATTTCATTTGGCGCCGAGAATCAAATAGATTAAACGACGTTTGAAAAATGGCAAAAAGGAGGGAATTCGAGAGGTGGGTTGATATGAGAAGTTAATGTCTGAGTGGGTCAAAGTCACGGTTGCTCAGGTGGTAGAGCAGCGGCGTATTTAGCCGATGGTCACCTGAATTGATTGAAATATATTAAGCGGACCACGAAAACTAGTGAATTTAATAAGTAAAAATGAAGAATACTTTCATTAAAGCTCTCCGTGCCATTTCATTTGTCGCCGAAAATAATTAATTGGTCAAGAATCCACGAAATCTAGTGAACTTAGTAAGATAGTTCGATACTTACTGTGAGTAGGAACTATCTTTTCAAAATGATTGTAGTGTAGGTGATGCGAAGTGGTGGTATACGTAGTAGGCTGGAATACATCTAAATGAAGATTGTATATTTTTGTGTGGTGTTTAGTAACCGTTACTTGATGATTTCGAGGTTGGGAGATGCGGTCTGGTATGACGTAGGTTTTAGAAAACAACAACAAGGGCACTCTCAACCCGACAGACAAGAATGACATATCTACACGGAAAACAAACACTTTGAGCCCTGAAGATGATCTCAATATAGATCGAAACGTTGGCGCTATAAAGAAAATGTTTTTCTAAAACCTACGTCACACCAGACCACACATTCTAGTTTACTCTAAGAAACCACTTTAGAACTATCGTAACTATTTATCGTCCTAGAAATTTAAAAAATTCACTTAATATTTCGAACTTTATTGTTTTAATGTTTAAATATTGGCAAAATAAGGAATAATTTACTTTTTTACCTCCACTCCAAAGTTGGGAAAAGACGAAATAACTATGTCAAATGAAGTTATCGGGTTGTCCGGAAAATAATGCAGGATTTTAAGTTTTCATTAAAAAAAATCTATATAAAATATTCTGTTTACGTTTACAGGATTACTCATTTCCTCTTCCAAATGATATTGTTTGTTTACCTCTGTAGCATTCCGCTACTTGGAAATAATTCAGTCATCCTTATAATGTCAAAGCGAGAATTTCGTACGATTTTCTTTTACGAGTTTAAACTCGGCCGAAGCGGAGCCCAAACGGCTAGAAACATTAACCAAGTCTGGGGCGAGGGTTGTGTTAATGAGTGCACTGTGCAAAGGTGGTTTAAAAAATTTCGGGAGGGAGATTTCAGCCTTGAAGATGAAGAAGGTCGTGGAAGGCCTTCCTCTCTTAATGATGATGTTCTGCGATCAGTGGTGGAAGAAAACCCCAAAACAACTGTTCGAGAACTTGCAGAGCAACTCAAAGTCAGTAAAACGACCGTCGCTGACCACCTCAAGGCGATTGGAAAAGTGAAAAAACTCGAAAATTGGGTTCCACACTCATTAAACGATCGCCAAAAAAATCAGCGCTTTGATGTTTGTGCATCACTTCTTTGTCGAAACAAAAATGACCCATTTCTGGCCAGAATTGTTACATGTGACGAAAAGTGGATTCTCTACGATAACACTAGACGTTCTGGACAGTGGCTCGACAAAGGAGAAGCTCCAAAGCCCCCAACTCATCAAAAAAAGGTAATGGTTACGGCTTCATTTGGTTTAATACACTACAGCTTCTTAAATCCTGGCGAAACCATCAATGCTGAATCATACTGTAACCAAATTAATACCATGCATCAGAAATTGGCAGTAATGAAGCCCTCTTTGGTCAATCGGAAAGGGCCCATTTTGTTGCATGACAACGCTCGACCACATGTGTCACGTGTAACGTCACAAAAATTATTGGAGCTTGGCTATGAAACTTTGCCTCACCCACCCTACTCTCCGGACCTCTCGCCTACTGACTACCATTTTTTTAGACACCTGGACCACTACTTACAACACATAATATTCAAAAATCAAACGGAACTGGAAAATGCATTTATTGACTTTATCAATTCTAAAAATTCTGAATTCTACTCAGACGGAATTAATAAGTTACCAACACGTTGGGAGAAATGTATTGAGAGTATGGGAAATTATTTTGATTAAAGAACATTGCTTTAAAGTAACTAGTTTCTTTTTTTTTGTTTAATACCAAAATCCTGCATTATTTTCCGGACAACCCAATATATAAAAAATTGATTATAAGTAACAGTATAACGTTCGTCAAACCAGAATCGCCTCGTTTAAGAAGATAAGGGTAAAAACTTGTAGGACATCCGGGTGCGGAGCCATCAATCATTGCAACCAGTCTTGATGTTAGTAAGACGCCGGTCTTCTTTAAACGGTCACACGAGTATATTTGATTTTCTCAATATATACCGCTAAATTAGTGGCTGATTTTCTCCTGGAACTTTGGACATAAAAAGGTAGGAAAAAGTTTTCTTATTTATCTGATTCTTTTTTCAGTTACAAATTTAAATCGAAAAATTCAATTACATAAAAAAAGACAACCAGATTCCTCTCGTTTCTTTGAAATTTTCCGCTGAATGCAATAGACATTTATGTGTTGTACATTAGTGAGATTTGTATAGAAAGCTGTATAATAATTTACATAGCAATTGGAGTTGTCGTTAGAACTTTTAAACCTGTTGATTCTAAAATAATTAAAAATATCTTGACTGCCGGATGATTTACCAGCGTAGGGAGGGCCAATATAACGGGGGCGGAAATACGTGTAGTAATATTTCCTCATTATCATATCGTATTTCGCGCAGAGAATCGGCCAAAGCAGGACACATGCACACAGAGCACGTAAGCCCAGCCCCTCTGAACTGTCCGTGCGTACTATGATCAGATAAGGCCGGTGTAAATTAAAGAATCGATGTTCAACACTTGCCGAAGCCCCTTTCTTAAATATCTCGAGCAACAAATATTGTCGAAGAAGAATTAAACTAAAAAGAAAAATAGGAGACGTATTGCAACATAAAATTCACTTAATATGTTAAATTATGGTTTCATACTTCCTTCTTCATTAGTAGTAGAATTTCAAATCAGTTTAATTTTATGGATAAAGATTGATAGAATGAGTTGAATAATGTTTAAGTCCTCCAAATGCAGGATGTTTTTATCGAACAGAATTTATAGTTTTTTCAGAAGATGCCTTGTTTCATGTTACGCCTCTTAATTGTTTGGAATCTTCCGCATACCAAAATTGTTTATTTGTCAGAAGAAAGATTAAGTGTTCCTAGGTTTCTCTTTCCCCTGTCTAAAGTGATTATTTTCGGATTTAGCTAAAGATAGCGGTTTTGGATGCTCGTGAGCTTAACAAATACATGTTGTTTGCTTCATTTTTGAACTTTTCGTTTTAGCTTATATGCATTTGTTGACCTCGCTTAGAATCTTTTACGTTCGTCACGTAATATTATTGTTTTTCTAAAATTATTTATAGCTATTTCATGCATGTTATTAGCACTCGTAGGCTGGTCCTCAGTTATATTTGCTCGATTTAGCTTACCTTGTTCCTAGGTTACCACAGAAGGTCCAAAGAATCGAAGAAGACAGGGATACGTTGACAGGATGTTCGCCCAACTTAAAACCTTTTGAGAATGTAATTCAAGTTGTCATGCAAGTCAAGAATGATGGTTTTGAGTGAAACATACCCTCTAGTTCCCAGGACACGCAAATAGAACAGAACGAGGAAGCCGGATGTACTTGCTACATGCTGATAGCTTTTGGAGGCATAGGGTCTTATACATCACGCATTATCTTCTACATCTTAGGTATCTTAAACATCTTAGTCAAGAAGACATGGTGAAAGTGAGGTAACAATGGAAATCACTCACTGGACACAGATTAGGTGTGGTAGAGTGGTGCTATGAGTTTTTTCCGCCTCGTATTTGCCGCGCTAGTGGTTGTTCGAATCCCAACAGACCCCATGGCTTTTAATTTGATAATAGTATTAAAGAAGTACAGTAAAGTGGTTTGAACCCTCGTCCACGGTATTCAACGGGACGCTAAGCCCGGCTTATAACATGAATTGTATTACTTTACACGGATAACCCAAAAACCTCCTGGCAAGATTTAGAAAAAGAGAGACAATAGAATGCATCAAATGAGACAGAAAAAAACTCCGAATCATACAGGATAGCTAACGGGGTAGTAGGAACTGAGGGGGCATTTGATGAATCAACACGGTATGCAGATTCTCTCAAGAAGCAGAGGAAACACCAAGGCACCTACTAATTGACAGTAGTGCAACACTTATTGGAAGAAGCAATGCTTGGGATGTACAGCATAACAGTATAAGAAATACTGCAATAAAATGAAATGCCTTGTTGAATTAGTAATCTCCGATGTGAAATAGGTACTAAATCGGGATTGCTCATAATGTGCGCAGTCAGTCACCAATCATGTTCAATGTGAATGACGTCTGCAGAATCTATTTGGCAGAATCAACGTGCGCTATCTTCTGCTAATCCTAACTTCCACACACAGACTTGCAATTATGGATCATACTTTTTTCTGTTTTCTATAGTAGGTCTAGACTAACAGGCGAGACCTTATAGAGAAGGTCTTTCGACTCTAGGCTGTTGCTTCGCAAGTTCAGTTCTTTAACTTGGCCGATTTGGCGTTTAGAGTTTTTCTAAGGGCTTGAATATTTTATAGAAAGCTTCTAGTCCTGAAGCTAATGACGAATGAAGAATAAAGCTCGCCTGGATGTAAAACCTTTAGAAACATTTTTCATAGTAGATTTGCTGGATTGATCTTACCCCCTTTAAAAAAAAAAAAAATAACGTGCAGTATGCACTCCGCTTCTTCGCAGAACTTGCATGTGCTGCATCCTGCTATTCATAACATCCACATGCAGACCTGCAATTTAGAACATAGTTTATGGTGTAGTTTTACAGAAACATTCTAGTAGCTTCGTTATTCTCCTGTTCTGTGGCGAAAGATGTAACACTAGATGAAGAAACTTTGCCTTTTTGGATGAAAAATCTGTACAGACTTTTCCATTTTAACTACTGCTTGGTACACACACGTACGCCATTCCTTGGCACAATCTTCATGCGCAGTCTTCTTCTATTACCAACGTCCTTGTGCAGAAAGCCGTGCTCTCTAGGGTGTGGTTTCACCAGTTTAGTTCTTTAACTTGGTCCATTCGGCGTTAGCACCATTTTCTGAAGATTTGAGTATTTTACCGAAACGTTCTAGTAGCTTTTTAGCTTCTTCGATATCATTATTTCGGCTACAAGAGGTAACACTGCGAGAAGCGGAGAAACCTCCCCTTTTTGGAGATTTTCTGCCTGGATTATTCTTTCGTTCCGTGCTATACGCTTTAAACGTATAGTGTTAAAAGATAATACGGTGTTTGCCTTATTAAAATTTAAGAGAAGCAGGAGTTCGTTGCATGAATCTATGTTATCATATTCTCCCAGGATAAATAAAAATTTGATAGCGTCTCCAGGGCATCTGTCAGTTTTATCCCTGATATTGAATTTTTCAAAATATATTTTTAGTATAGTTTTATGATACCCATCTCATTTTCTTCTTCACCATTTGGTTTTTTCACCAAATCCTCTTATCTTTAGAACATTTCGTTATAAAAGCCGGCCGGAGATGTTAAGGCAACTCGTACCGTCGGCACATATACCTAATTCGGAAGGGCCCTGGGATAAAAGTAAATAAAGAGGACGTGACAAGAAAGAATCACGGGTTCAACGGCTAATCATATTTCGGACTTGTCTAAAACTTTCCGGTTGTCGGGTGTTGCGTGGGTTTCTCCTTTTATAATTTAACCCGCTCTCGCGAATTTTCGACACTGCGTCAACACGGGGTCTATTTACCCAAAGCGGCGAGGTGAAATTTAAATAGAAAGGGGAAAAGTGAAAAATGTCGGGATTCTAATATAAGAATTGTTTGGGTACGAGTACTTGCAACCAGTTAACCCAAATAGAAATTTTCATGCAAGAATTATCCTCTATAAAAAAAAAAAATTCACTCTTAGTCATATCAATCTAACAAAAATTACAGGTCCAAAACGGCAAAAGTTTTAACTAACTTATTTTACCCTTAGTTGTCCACGAATAAAATAAAATTAAATCTCTTTGATTCTTACACGAGAACAAAAGACAAGTCGCTATTAGCTTTAGTTGAAAATAAAGCTTTAAACCCTTGTAGAGATCGAAAACGTAAAAGGGCCTTTGGGTCAGAACTAATCTGAAGATAAGATTCGATTGGGTTATTACTTAAGTTATTGCCCCGAGGAAAAATATCATAATTTCAAATGGCGATTTGCCCTTATCTCAACCCTCGTCCTTGTAAAAAATGAAGTCGTTTTTGATAAGCTTGACGTTTAACCAACGCCAATAGCGGTCATTTTCCTCGTAGAAGAGTTATTCCGGAACTGCCTTAAAATATTTTTTGCTTAAAGATTTCAAAAAACTTCCATACTAAAGCATAGACATATTATTTGTTCAAATAAAAAACTGGGTTCAATGTGCGTCCTAGATGATGATGATCATTTACTTTGGACTTCTTGGTTTATAAGTGCCTTCATTGAGCGGTTGCTAAACGTTCGAAGATAATTTAGATGGCAGTTTCTCCCTCGAAACAACATAACCTAAGAATGAGACCATTATTGAAAATACCCATGTTTTAGGTTTTCTCAGATGCCAGTTGTTGGTAATAACCCTATTACTTTCCTGAATTTTACCCTTTCTAACTATAGCATTGTTTTGATGAGGAATGAGTTTACTTCATCTGGCACCTCTAAAGTTCGTCGCTTTATCACTTTTATTTTGATTGGAATTGTAATGCAAAGAAAGAGTCTTGTCCATTACCTAATTGTCTGCCTTAGTATGAATAAATATTATAAAAACTTCTCATCATTTTCATCACCATCTCTCTCTCTCTCTCTTTCTTTCTTTCTCTCTCTCTCTTTCATTATATGTCTATATTTTTATATATTCCACTTAGTTTTATCATCTTGCTCGTATTTCCGATTATTCTTTCTCTGCTTCTATTAGTTTTTTTGTATGCTTCTCTTATTCTCGCTTTTTTTTGTATTATTTTTCATTTTCACTTTTGTTCCCTCCCTACAGCTTTCGGTCTATATTTATTTTTCCTTACTATTTTTCAGTCATCTTTTTCTCTCATATTCGCTTTTTCATTTCTCTCAAGTTTTCTTAATATTTATAGTTTACCTTTTTTCTTACTTTCTCTCTCTTTCTCACTCCCTCTTTCTAATTCTGTCTGTTCTGTCTAGTCTGTTCGATTCTTTCTGTTTTTTACTATATTTCTTAGTTATCCCTCTCTCTCTCTCTCTCCCTCTCAATCTCTCTCTCGCTCTCGCTCCTGCTCTCACTCCAGATTGATTGACTGATCGTAATTAAATAAAACGATCAAACAATCGATTAATTTTTTTCCGTAGTCTCTCTCTCTCTCTTTCGCTCACTATGTTTTTGTAAGTCCATCTATTTATATATTTGATCTATCTATCCACTTATTTTTATCATCGTACTTGTATTTTATCTATTTCTGATTATTCTTTCTCTTCCTCTGTTTGTCTGATTGTTTTCTGTACGTTCCTCCTACCCTCGCACTTTTTTTGTATTATTTTTCACTTTCACTCTCGTTACCTCCCTACAGTTTTCGGTCTATATTTCTGTTTTCTTACTGTTTTCAGTCATCTCCTACTGTCTCTCTCATTTTCGCTTTTTTATTTCTCTCAAATTTTCTTAATATTTTCCATTTACTTTCCTACTTACTTTCACTCTCTTTCTCACTCCCTCTCTCTAATTGTCTGTTTGATTCTTTCTGTGTTTTACTATACTCCTTAGATATCCCTCTAACTCTCTATAGCGTTCCTTTCGCTCTCTCTCTTTCTCTCTCTCTCTCTCTCTCTCTCTCTCTCTCTGTCGCTATCCATTATCTCTCTATCTATGTACCTATCTATCCATCTATCTATCTCTTTATCTATTTATCTATCTATCTTTCTCTTTTCCTTCCTCATTCGCATTCCAATTGGCAAGGAATAACAAACGTTTGAAGAGACGGATAATTGGTATTTTTTTAACCAGCAAAAACAGAAAAAAAAATAAATAGAGAAAATTTTGTCTTCGTTGAAATTAGCCTACTCTTCTGGTCTTTTGGTCACATAACCTTGTTTTTTTCAGAAGGGGGAAGAGTCAAGTGAGAATTCCCACGTTCTCTCAACTAGGATCTATTGTATATAGGTCTATATTGGAAACCCTGTAATTAAGACTATGCCGTGGAAAGTGTGCTTTTTCTCTTAGCCCTTTGCGCTTGAATTAATATCTAACAATCTATTAATTCAAGGAAGTTAATAAATGGTGAAAAAATCGATAGGAATATGAACATTCTTTTCACGTTCCAGAGTACAAAGTACGTCCCAAATTATAATCTTTGATAAAGAAATACATACCGACAATTGTTGTTACAAATACAAGGATAAAATGAGCTCTTCACATACGAAACTCAAGGATATGGAAGAAAATTTGAATTTATTGAATTGTTCTCGCGTAGTGAATGCCCAATCAAATACATTGGTTAAACAAAACGGAGAATAGAAAATAGAATTTACGGACATATTTCTGATTGTGACAATAATTTCAGAATACAAAATATTCAATATCTAGTAAGCATAAATTTGACTTTCAATTGTTCAAATAATTGTCAGAGTATCAATTACTCAGAAGACGAATAAAAGAGCTTCTACATACTAAAATGTGCAATAATAATTGTAACTTCACTAATTTCGTGGTCCGCTTGACCAATTAACATATTACGATTAATTAAGGTTTTTAGTTGAGATAAAAAAGTCAATGGNAGTGGTAGAGCAGCGGCGTATCTAGCCGAAGATCGTGGGTTCGAATCCCGCTCGTGCCATTGACTTTTTTATCTCAACTAAAAACCTTAATTAACCGTAATAATTGTAACATTCAAACAGATGCTATGGGCTTAAGTTCAATTTATGGAGGTCTTATTAATTTTAAAAAGGGTTCTTTGGTAAAGTGAGGAGGACCTCCGGTATAAAGCTGCAATTCTGTTCCATTCAAGGTAATGTTAGGACTGAATCGATCTTCAAGGAAATTTAAGATCGCCTTTAAAAAACTTAAATATGCCAATCTGTACATATAGTTAATGTTTTAGAAGTTCCGTATAGTTATATTGATTGTTAAATCAATATTGTACAAATATGTTTTCATAATGTGAAATTAATATAGGCCTTGATGATCACCTTAAAATCGGTCGAAAGCTTGGCAGTAGCAGCTAAATTTCAAGACCTTCTTGATCCTGAGATTTCGGCATGTTTCTTTCTCTGTTTTACCCATCTTCTTTAAAAATGGTAGTTTAGTAAAAACCCTATAATTTTTCTCAAATATTTGTGTAGAAAGAGAGAGAGAGGAATAACCTTTGTCTTACGATTTGAGACATTTATACATCTCATGACTGAAGCTTCTACAATGTGTACACTGATGGTAGTAAAACAGAAGAAGATGTAGGATGTGCAGTAGTGGTGTACGGCCTAAATCGACACCTGTGTACATACTGAAATGGTGCTGACTGGTGGGCTAAACTTGCTGACTGGTACAGGAATAATCAGGCCGAGCTGCTTGCATTATGTAAAACATTGGTATGGAATTTGAAGAAAGAACTATCCAGGAAACCAGGAACTAAAAACGCTGCGAATTTAATCAGATACCTCTTCAAACAACTCTGCGATCGTCGGAACCATCTACCAGATGTTGAGAAAATCAAAGCCTTGAGCAGAAACCTACAAGTAAAAGGATGGAAATTAAAATTACGTTGGGAAAAAGCTCACGCTGGTCGAAAAGGTAAAGAAGAAGGAGACCGATGCGCGTAAGAAGCGGCAGCAGATAAATCCATACCTGTGGAATTCCGGGACGTACCTAGATCCTTAATCATATCGGAAGCGAAAAAGAAGAGCCACGAATTATGGGATCTCCTATGGTCGGAAGCAACAACAGGAATCCATAGTAAAAGGTTTTTTGAGAACATCAATGCAATCCTACAAACTTACCCAGGTCTTAAGTGGGCACGGTAAAAATGCTATATACCTGAAACGTTTCAAACTTAAGGAGAATTAATTAAGGTTTTTAGTTGAGATAGAAAAGTCAGTGTCACGAGCGGGATTCGAACCCACGATCTTTGATCGAAGTCACGATCACTCAACTGGTAGAGCAGCGGCGTATCTAACCGAATATCATGGGTTCGAATCCCGCTCGTGACACTGACTTTTTTATCGCAATTAAAATCCTTAAACTTTAATTAATTGAAAGGAATTAATTGTTCAAGCGGACCACGAAAACTAGTGAACTTAAGGAGAATGACACCTGTTCCTGTAATGCTGCGGCCCCCCAGATTTGGGAACACAAGGTGCTTGATGCGACCTACAGGAGCAAATGAGGGGCTAATATGAAAGAAAAAGAATTTCCTCAAGGTGCGATAATCTTTATTAATTCAATGAACTTTGACCTAATAGAATTGTTTAAAATAATATTAAAAAAATTATTATTTATTTTAGTTAGTAGTAGTAGTAGTTAGTATGTTGGTTAATGATTAATTAATATATTGATTGATACATGGGTAATAATTGATTGATTAATAATTATTAATTGATAAAATTATTATTAATTATTATTAAAATAATAAAATGATCAAGATCAACAACGTCAAATGGAACGTATAAATTAATTTGAATCTGATACTGGTACAAAACTGAATGGTCGATGTAATCTTTAAAGACCTGTAATCTTAATCGGGGGCAGGTGGAAATATATTCCCTCTCGCAAGGGTTACTTGTGAGAGGAAAATAATATATATAATAAAACCTCATGCCAGGTGGTTTTGTACAGTGCTTGAGCGTGCGCCTTATTGTGGTCTCACTGATAAAACAGCACCACCTTCTTCGGCTAGTTGGTCAGCTTGTTAGTTACATTCTATTTCTTTATGTACACAATTAGGTAACTTTGATATGTTTTGAGAGACTAGTTTGGAGCTAAAAATACGCACATTTAGTGCCTTTAAAACTGCCAGAATATCCGATAGTTAACAGTAGACTTTTGCTTCTTTAACAATTCAGGAGTCTGCTAGCAATATTGAAATCCACCTTATGAGGTGATGGGTTCAGGGTGTTCCGTTGGGTTGTAATATTTTCTTTGGTGGTTGATCAGCCTTATCAGTTTAAATATATTTTTTTCTTTCCAAAAGGTGATCGGGGATGAGGCCAGGAACACAGAAACAACATTTATTTTCTTGTCGAGCTTTCGGCTCAGGACTCTGTATTAACAAAATTGACATAAGTAAATTTTCAAATATACAATTTTTAAAATTTTCCTTAATTACCAACTCGAAAAAAATCGTTATATGAACAGGTACATGTGTGGATAACGGATAGCCTGTAGAACCCACCTTCGATAAACGAAGGTAATAAATATTCCTAAACGCGACAGTATTGCCAACTGGCTCAATCTTCAATCTATAAAAAATTCCCTAACATTTTGGTATCAAATATCACAAATTATACAATTAAAAGAAAACCATAAATTAATTTTAAACAATCCTAAAATAAATTAATTATCACATATAAACATTCAGGTACATATTATACTATTAAAGCTATTGGTTAAGGATAGAACTATAAATTACACTTAAGTTTGATATATCTCTTCTAAGATTACACGAATTACCATCTTTATGAATGTATAGCATCTCTTTAATCAATCTTCTACCTAAAAATTGTTCTCTATCCATAACAAAAACATTGTTAAAATCAAACGTGTGGTTATATTTTTGACTGTGTTGAGAAAGCGCAGTCCCTTGCTTATTTACATCTCCAACGTCGTAGGCGTGTTGTCTACATCTATTTTTCAATAATTGTTTAGTTTGACCATAATACACAGAACTACATTCGTTACAACACAATTTATACACAACATTGCTACACAGTTGTGTTGGCACTTTTGATTTCAATTTTGAAAAAATTATATTTCCCAAATTGTTCTTATATTTTAAGGCAAATTACTCGAGACTCCTAGAGTACTTAGGCGAAAGATTCATAGTAGGCGGTGATTTCAACGCTAAACATGTCGACTGGGGATCAAGACTGACTAACACCAAAGGCCGCGAACTAAGGAAAGCTACGCGAGATTGCGTATATCATTCTACAGGGAAACCAACCTACTGGCCAACAGACTGCAACAAAATACCAGATCTCTTAGACTTTTTTATTACCAAAAAAGTTTCTCCTAACTTCATTAAAGTTACAGAAAACTTTGATCTAAATTCTGATCACTCAGCTGTTATACTGACGCTAAGTGAAAAGATAATAAAAAAACAATGCAAGCCAACATTAGTTAATTTAACTACTGACTGGAGTAGTTTTGCCTTAGACGTGGATGCAAAAACAGTCCTTA
>NW_019394226.1:458995-524313 GCF_000648675.2 Cimex lectularius
TTGTGTTGGCACTTTTGATTTCAATTTTTAAAAAATTATATTTCCTAAATTGTTCTTATATTTTAAGGCTATCACAGTCGGTATATCACAGTTTGCAGTTCTATTTCTGACCATGGCAGAGAGCTTGTTAGTAATGCCCTTCACATATGTAATACCTCTGTATAATTTAACGGTATTGTTAACAGGCATTACAATTTCATTAATTTCATTCTTATATGTTAAAATTCTATCATTAATAAATTTATTTACAAGAGAGGTAGGATATTGATTTTTAACTAAAATATCTTTAACTAATGCTTTTGTTATGGAATTTTTTATAGATTGAAGATTGAGCAGTTGGCAATACTGTCACACCTTCCCGGAGTTAATTTCCCAATTTCGCGCATTTTCTCTGGTTAATGACATGTTGTATATATGACCTCTTTACTAGAAGTTTTAGGAATAGGTCATAATTAAGTAATATCTTAGGAAAAGATAATGACAAAAGAGGATATATCTTAAAATAGATCCTTAATGAGTCCAAAACCTGGTGGAACAATACCACATGTATGAGGCACGCGAAGAGATTCATAGAAGGACCATCCGCACTTACAAAAAATTGTTGGAAGGCAACCGTAACCGAACCAGGATTCTGGTTAGATTCCTGAGGGGGCACTGCCACTTAAGCAAGCACATGCACCGGATAGGAGTACAGACAAAAGAATCATTGTGCAGATACTGTCAGGAAGAGGAGAGACCGCAGAACACATTTTATGTTTCTGTGAAGGTCTATGTAGGTGCAGGTTCTTGCAACTCGGACAAGAAAAACAACAAGCAAGATCCTACATCAAGGTTGGCAAAGCTGTGGAGGCAAATATCCTGAAGCTGACGAATGAGTTATAGTTAACAGAAGAGCACAATAGATCTATTTAGGTCGGGGTGCAGTAGGCCTTGTTGCCCCCTCTCTTATCCCTATCCGTAATGACTTTACCTTTATGAGTTAGGCGATTTAGGTTTGGTTTCATTTTTCTTGTGAACGGTATGAGAGATGTTTTCTTAGGGTTGATATTAAAACCCATTTTTTCACAAATTCGAAAGCTATTTTGAATTTTTCAAGACAACGGGTGCATTGTTTCATTCTATACGTTTAGATGTTTTTGATCTGCTTTATAGAATGGGTTTATAAAAAAATATTTTAAAAATAAATTATGTACTTTAGAGAGGCCAATTATGGTAAAAATTGCCCAGTAAAATTTTAAATTAGTCTATTTTTATTTTGTAGCTAATTAGAGAAAAAAATGTTGATTGGTTTCTTTATCTTGTCCTTCGTGGTATTGAAGGGGAAGAAAAATCGCTGAATTGCTGAATAAACCGTCGTAGGATCGGGCTTATCCGATTGACGTCCTTCTGTCTCCCCCTCGTGATTTTACGACGGCGAGTTATTGCCGGATCAGCCCGGCTGTCCCACCGATGTATCCCCGGATTTATTTATTGTTGTGAAAGTAAGTGGTCGAATAAATTCCGGTGCGCTCGTAAATCGATCTCGGTGGACAGCGATAAGAAGCCAATTAATAAATGAAGGGCGAAACGATTTCCCAATTTGAGCCTGGAGAAATAAAAAATTATTTCCAGAAATTTTTCAAAAATAAGAATTAAAAAAATATGAAAAATCCCGGAACGCTTAAAATGTCTCAACCTGCAAGCCTGTGCAATCAAAACGAACAAAACCGCCTTATGTAAATTATCACGATCGCCCACGAATTTATTGACCGCAGATTTACATTATAAAAACAAATGTGACGCAGCGTTGAGCTTTAAAATTCCGATTATAAACCCCCCAGAATAATAACTCGATTTAATTAGACAGATGGCCAAAAAATAATTACCCAGATAGTGGTGTATTTTTTCTGCCCTTATTTTATGTGTTGAAGTGTTTCGATAACCATCGATCGGGGAGGCTCGTCATAAATTTAATCCTCTTTAACTGAATTACGAATTTACCAGAAAATTGATCTATCAGTCATATCGGCTACTATAGTTAAACAATTAAAATAACAATAACATAGTACACCTTTAATTGAAGAATAAAAGATTTAACGTTTCTGGGAAAAAGAGAGATAGTGAGAGAGAGAGAGAGAGAGAGAGAGAGAGAAAGAGAGAAGAGAGAAGAGAAAAAGAGACATGAGAAAGAGAAAGAAAGAGATAGAGTAGTGAAACCAAAAAGGATAAGAGAATGAAAGAGAGAGAGAGAATAAAAAACAATGAGAGAAAGATGAAGAGAGAAAATGAAAAATATAAGGAAATGAACAAAAAGTGATACAACATTGGTAGATAGAGATAAACAGAAAGAAAGAGATAGATAGATAGATAGAGAGAGAGATAGATAGATAGATAGATAGATAGATAGATAGATAGATAGATAGAGATAGAGAGAGAGAGAGAGAGAGAGAGAGAGAGAGAGAGAGAGAGAGATGGAGGTATAGAGAGTAAGTGAACAAAAGTAGGAACAAAATGAGACAATGAAATAAATATGAGAGAATAAAAAGTGAAAACAGCAATAAAGAGCGATACAAATAGAGAGGGTGTGAAAATGAGAGGTAGATAGAGAAAACAGAAAAAGAGGGAGAGAGATAGAGAAAGTGAGCGAGTCAGAAAGAAATAAGTTAAAACATTACCAAAGTGCAATAGATAGGTAGATAGATTGAGAGAGAGATAGCTAGGTAGATAGGTAGAGAGAGTGAGAGAGCCATAGAAAGTTATTTCTTTCTTGTAGAAGGCATGTTGCCGAGGGATATAAGGTGAAATGGAACTGATGACCACCATGAGGACAAAAATTGATGAATTGGTTCATAGTCGAAAAAAAGCGCCCCGCAGAATTTTTTTGATACTGCTCTCTTAGAGAAAACTGTCAAGCTGTTGTCCAATGATATCAGGTTGCAGTCGTTTCTTACAGTCCTATTTTTGTTCCAATCCTACCAGGTGTAATAGTTCTGGTATTAGTTTTGATGGACACAGGATGAACTTTTTCTCATGCCTCTGTACTGCATTCCTATTGAACCGAGGACCTATTCTTATTCTCTTGCTTGATATATCTACGTTTTTGGCAATTTGGTAACGAAAAAGGGTTCAAGGCCTGATAGGAGCTCACATCGAAACATCCAGTATAATCTTTGATATAATCCCATATTGCTCTGGGCTTTTGAACGTTTAAGATGGTTAGTTGCTTAGTGTCAGGATGTCCTAGAATAAAGTTAATTGTTTACTAGCAATACCCAGCCGTTTTATCTACCGAACAATGTTTTATAGTCACAGTCTCCGGCTGAAAGACAGGGTCACATTACAAAAGTAAATCGTTTTCGATCTTTGGTTTCCATAGATACCACCTCCTGACCCATACTCGGTTGTGCCATTATCTATACAGGGTGCCCATTTTAGCCCTAAGCCATTCCTCAAGAGTAACAACCTCCGCCTGTATAGGCCTTTACACAATCATAATTAAAACCCATTATGCTCCATTTTATAATCAAACCAAGAATGTAGAGATAAAAGTTCCTTTTGTCAGATATAATCCGTTTCTTTAATAGTAAGTTTCATAAAAACCATGCCGACAACATAAATCGTCAAATTGACAAAATTCTCATCTCGATAACTTTCCTTCAAAACTCATTGACAACTAAAGAGGTATCTCCAATCGGGTGACAGTGATAGAAGTATCACAAGTAGTATCAAATCAATGGCGAAAAGCACATTGTTAATATTTATTCCACGAACGTTCTAAAGTTGTTACAGTCGGGCTGTGTTTTTCTGTAAATATTTGTCAAACTAGTCTTTGTTGTCACAGAATTCATCATGCAAACTGGCCCGCCTGGGGAGAAGGGAAAGTCACATACGCCGGCAATATGTCGAAGCGTCGTCAGGCCTCTTGTCTGGAACAATTCATATGTTAATGTCGAAAAAAAGAACAATAAAAAAACAGAAAATAAAGAAAGAGAAGGAGAAATAAAGGGACGTGGTCGGTTCTTCCATCAAGAACAAGATCGTAAAACGTAAATTTCAGTGCCCTCTGAAGATTTTGTGTTGTGTCGAATGGAGTTTACTTTGTTATAACTTTTATTTAGATAGTTCTGATAACATTTTAATTTTTTTTATATCGGTTGAATTATTAGATTTGAAATGGTAACTGGTTCAACATCTGCAGTGTTGTGTTAAGCGAGTCGGTGTAAATTTTACCTATATAAGTTGAACCTGCTGTAATTTAGGTTCAATTACATCAATAAAACAATTTTAAGAAAAAATTAAGGGTGGAGACAGATTAATGGTGTGTGGTAGTTAAATGGTCCCCATTATCACGAGGCTGCCCTCGGTTAGATGATTATCAGGCAAACAGTTTAGGACGTGTGCCTGGTAAGCGTCGTGAAGATTAAGGCCAGGCCGCATCTGGTTATCGGAAGCAATGCTTCAGGGCCTATCTCCTGAAAAGGGGGAGGACATAGTTCACTGCATTATCGAAGGAGGGCTCTATCTCCATCGGCTATCTGAGGGCCGAGCCTATATTCCGGCGGAATTCAATTTGGAGGGTTCGCCGAAAAGGGCTTGAGTGATTTAAATTCAGGGCCAGTGATGGAGCAGAACACAAACAGTCTATTTATTGCCGGCAGACATTGCATATTCCGATAGTGTGGCCCTGCCGTCTCAATGGAACCCCACTAACCCTTGTCAGCATTATTTTAACGTATGTTCTCCACCCTTAAAAAAAGAAAAAACGTTTCTCTTCTTACTACAGGAATACAAATGAAAAGTCAACCCTCCTGTTCTTTTATTTTAATATCCCCACCTACGCCATCCCCAACGCGTCCTAAAGAAATGTCTCGTTTTGCTTTTCCTTGGGTATTTTAACAACAGAAGAAGACGATGGAAATGAATTATTCAAAGCGTTGGAAACATTCACGATATTACTTGTTCAAAGAAAATTCTATAACCGACCAAAGAAAACGAAAAAACCAAAACAGCAAGATCTTAAGTATCTTTCATTATCCAAATTAGCAATCTAACACAAATAGCAAACGAGTATCTTTTATAATGAATCTTTACAAAAATAACGCTTTTAGCTAGGCTAGGCAAAACGGAGGGAAAATTCGAAAGGTGGGGTTGAGGTGGGAAGTTAGTGTCCGAGTCGATCGAAGTCACGATAGTTCCAGTGGTAGAGCAGTTGCGTATTTAGCCGAAGGTCGTGGGTTCGAATCCCGCTCGTGTCACTGACTTTTTCATTTCAACCAATACCTTACATAATTAATTGGAAGAAGTTATTCGGTCAATCGGACCACGAAATCTATTGAAAAATAAAGCTTTTTAACCTGAAATTAACCTTTTTTTTATTCGAAACTAGTCTTTTTCTGTTGAGACAGTTGCAACGAAGTAGGCTTGATACTTTGTTTAAATGGGATGTGTGAAATAATAAATTCTGTTATTCAGGTTATCTATGCTTTTAAAAAGCATCTTCTTGGAATCGTTATCAGACACAAGTGGCCATACCGAAAGGCAGTTCGAGGGTGGACCTGCTTTAAAGGGGTGAATAGGGCTTAAAGGTGTTGCGGAATTCAGCGTGAGAAATGAAAGTGCAATGTATCTTTGGAGACGAGCATTGCAGTAATAATAAAATTGGCTGGGTCCCCTTTTTTCAAGATGTAAATTCAAATTACCCCAAATTTTCTATGTAAGTAAATTCATAAATTCTATAAGAAGGCTATGATAGAAGGATATGGAAAGGAAAATATTCATTTATTTATTGAAAGATTTATATAAAATATGGAGTGTTTATAAGAGGAGTTGTTGAACAGACTGTTTATTGAAATTACGAATTAACATGAAATAATTATGAGTACTATCAGTGGGTAGTTTCTCTACTCTTGTTTACTGATTTACTTATTCATACACTATTACTAGATACCAAAATGAAGGTAGTTGTAATATATAACAAAAGCAATAAAAACAAAAACAAAAACATACAATTAAAAGGTAGGTCACTACTTTCTGAAGGAGCAATAAAAATTGGAGGAATTTTACTTTACATCGCTATATTTCATATAATTTGTATGAGTTATTTAATGTTTTAAATAACGGATTAATTTGAAATTTGAAAGTGTTACTCCAAAAAAATAAATATAAATTTGGTATTAAAAAGAGTTAATTTGAAATTATAAATGATAAATTTGTAATTAAAAAGAGGTACTTTTATGAGAAAATAGATAATTTGACGAAGAAATGTGATAACAATAAAATAAGTAATTAGTTTCATATTAGTATCTTTTTTGTTTGTTTAGATATCCGCAATGTTAAATTGTTAGAAATGTATTTAAATATTTTTCGTATTTAGTAAATAAATTTGAAATATTTACACACACATGAATCAAAGAGTGACGGTGCCGTTTAAATTTGAAAAAAAGCTTGTTTTCTGTGGTAAAATAAGACTAAGATAAACACAATGAAAAAAAGCAAACGAGAGGGAGAGAGAGATAGAAACATAAAGAGAAAAGAGAGAGAAAGAGAGTGAAAGAAAGGGAAAGAAATTGAGATAGGAAAAAGTGGGTGAAAGAGGAAACGAGAAAGCGAAGATAGAGAAACTGAGAAAAAGCGTGCAGAACATAAAGCCGACGGAAGAGAGGAGAGAAGAAAAAAGAGAAAGAGAGAGAAACAGTCAGTAGGAAATAAAGATGATGAGAGAGCAGGAATTTCTGTCAATTCTGTCATAGAAAAGGAGCAATTTGTCGGACCTTTTCTTGCAATGGCGTTTTCTTCATCGTTTCCAACTACTCCAAGATGTCCCATGGTGCATTACTGTCCAGTCGGTGAGATGAGTCGCTAGTCTGACTTGTAAGTGTTTTAAGTACGTTTTACATAGGGTCGAAAACAATAGTCAGCCAACACCTTGAGTCCTATTCGAGGAGCCGTATAATTGATGGTTAATGGCCGCTTCGATCATTAAGAACTCTCGCAGGGTAATGTTTTGAGCCTTACATAGTTTTTCATGTATGTAAAAATGGCAAAAAGGAGGCGAAATTCGAAAGATAGGGTTGAGGTGGGATGTTAGTGTCCGAGTGGATCGAAGTCACGATAGCTCAAGTGGTAGAGGAGCGGCGTATTTAGCCGAAGGTCGTAGGTTCGAAACCCGCTCGTGACACTGATTTTTTATCTCAACCAAGACCTTACATAAGGATTGATTAATTGAAATATGTTATTTGGTCAATCGGACCACGAAACCTAATCAATTTTTTTTATTGTTTTGGGAAATGAGCTGTAATTTTAAGAAAAGAAAAGCAAAACAAAAATCAAAACAAAACACCAGGAGCTTTTTTCTTTGTTTTGATATCACCAAAGTTGAATTATTAGAAATGTTTTTTTTTTTAAATTGTCCTAACACTTATTCTAAAGGTTATCTTTAATGGCAAATAATTGAATGTAGGATGAGTTTTAATCTTTCCTCGGCTATCTACAATTGAATACGACTGTAAATCAATAGCACAGCGGGCAGAAAGACCTCTAGGGTGTTGTCTGACGGCAGTTAAGCGTCAAGAAGATTAAGTGGGACACATATGGTTTATCTTCGAGAGCCGTAATATTTCAACATCTATCTCTGCCCATCTTCAGTCCGGGACCGCGGTGCACACAAGAAAGAATAACAAAACAGGGAAAATAAAGACAATTTCGACGTTTATTCTGTTAAATGAAAGCCTTCTAAATAGAGAAGACGCCGGTTATCGAATACGGGTTGTGAGATGGTAGCCGGTAATTTGTTTATGCCCTTGGAACTATAGCACTAATATATGGCTATTATTACTCCGTAGGGTAATTGAATGGTTCTGTTTTATTTTATACCGGTGCCAGTGATTGCCTTCCCAGGAAGGAGCCGTCGTTGTTTTTTCACCTGGAAAAAACACAATTCACTCTTGGGTGTCTGTGTGACCTGAATTTTTAATACGCATCGCCGTTGGAGACTATTTCGAGGTGGATACTTTAAGAAGATTTAACAGACGATGTAACAGAATGGTCTTTGGAGGAACTGCGAGACCTTTAGAACCCTAATAAGCTAAATACCGATTTTATTGATCTGGAAGCATCATGCAATATTATCTTTTCTGTCTTAAAATAAAACCACCTGCTGACAATGAATCACTCATTATTTATGCCTTTTTAAGACTCTTAATGGTTTGAATTTATAAGTTTGGCATTTCTTTGTCTTAGCGAAGGTGAACTTATGTAAAACTAATCAATACTGATGACTTTCCTGTGTTCGTCTATTCTCGCCGGTTTTTTATGTTTCATTCATATGCCATTCTAATTCACGCCAACTTCATCAAGAAACGGTCACTGTTGTCATAACGTGGGTGGCAAAATCAGTGGCTAACATAAACCCACCCAACCTAACCTTAATCTAACCTGACCTCTATGAATATCTATTATCTTGATTAGTTTCATTGTAGCACATCCTTCTCTTTATTACATTATTCCTTCCCGTATATTATTTTTCCACTTATTGCTTTTTGGTCTTTCACTGAAATTCACTGCATAATGTATGCCTGTTATTTTCGGCTGCCTAAATCACGAATAACATAATACATAACCCGCCACAAACCGTAGCGTTAGTTCTATCACTACTATTTGCCCTAACCTAATATAAACCCACCTAACCTAACCTTAACCTAACCTGACCTCTATGAATATTAAACTATGAATACCAACTACTGTAGGAATTGTTTTAAACGATAAATCCTGTAAATAATCATACGTAACTTCGTAGGCTTACATATAGAAAATTGGAAGAGACGGACGTCTTGCTTACAACCCCAACATTTTTAAAAGAATAGTGATAAAAACTTGAAAAGAAGGTTAGCATCTAGGCTTATTATAGATTAGTCAATGGGCGAGATTCAGTAACCAGATCCACACGCTCAAAATTAAGTTTATTTATTAAAATTATACACAACATTTAGTAGAAAGAGAGAGAGAGATGGTGACGAAGATGATGAGAAGGAGATAAAAAATGAGAAAGAGAAAACAATAAATAAAGAAGGAAAGTGCAACGAAATTTTGTGAGATAGACTGTAAGATATGAAGACAACGAATGGGAGGAGAGAGGTAGAGAGAAAAGAGACAGAGAAAAAGATAGAGAAGGTTAGAGTTTGATAAACACGACCCAAACCCAAGAAAATTTGAATACAGGTAATTTTCAGATCTGCAAGATATATAACTTAAACTGTTCGTAAACTATATTCTAACTCTCACCTTAACCTAACTTGTTGCAAGCCTTAATTAACCTTACCCTAATCTAACCTAACCCTCCCTAACCTTCGCCTTAACCAGACCCGACCATTCCTAACCTAAAACTAAAGGTGGCCATTCACGATCACTCCAAATGGAACCGCGCCAAGCCGTACAGCTCCATTTGGAGTGCCTGAAATTTGAGGGGGCTTTCACGACCGCTCCACAACCAGTCGCTCCGAACGTCAACCAGTGAATTACCTTCTCAAAATGGATGACTATCTCTTTTGCTACTCTTCTGTTTATTTACATCTTAAAAGCAAAAAATCGAAGAGTAAATGGTGTAAGAAGTGGCTCCTGAACAGAAGCTCCCGAACTTCGATCCTCTCCGACACCAAAAAAAGGCAAAAAGAGAGAAAATTCGAAAGGTTGTAGGTTGAGATGGGGAGTTGGTTCCCGAGTGGATCGAACTATGGAAGTCAGGATAGCTCAAGTGGTTAGCGCAGCGGCGTATTTAGCCGAATGTCGTGGATTCGAATCTCCTCGTGACACTATTTTTTCATTTCAACGAAAACCTTACATAAACAAGATTAACGTCTTATTTATATTTACTCCAGCTTGTTACCCCCTTGATTAGAAAACAAAAGCCAGTCATGAGAGAAATCATCACTACATGAAAGGTAGGCAACCACATTACGATTTCTCGCTACAGGGATGAACTACAAAAAACGTAAGTTCTCTACTACAATTTCTGATCATTGTTAGGGGTTATCAATACCGCATCTCTCATTGCATTTGTATCCTTTGTTTTGAAAACGTCGACCAACTGGTTGAGGATCGAATTTCTTTCATTTCTATCGTGGTAATATAATCATTATCCACCACTTTCATAAACATGGTAAACTGTCATACAATTCAATCACCTCAACAATAAAATCTCGATTGGATGTCATTACCAATAAAGAATAAACATTTTTGACTTTTTGAGAATGTACGACGGAGATGTTTGCTCAGTGATAGATTGTAGACGGAGACTGCGCCAAAAAAACGAGGGTTTTCCCATTCACGACCTGGCCAGCGCGCCAAAATCCCCACCCTCCACGCCAGGTTTTCCCATTCACGAACGTGCCATGCCGTCGTCGCGCCCTAGATATTTGGAGTGGCGCGATGGAGTTTGGACCGGTCGTATATTCGGCACAGCCGGGCACGCCAGTTCAGTTTTGCCATAGACGTGGTTTTTGGAACGGCGCGCTCCGTTTGGACTGCTTGGAGCGATCGTGAATGGCCACCTTAATCCTAACCCTAATTCTCCTCCTTCCTACTTTGATACATACTGTAGTTCGTTTATTTTAAAAATCTCTCTAGGAGTTTCTATAACTAACCTAACCTGTTCCAAACCTTAATTAACCTTACCCTAATCTAACCTAACTCTCCCTAACCTTAGCCTTAACCATACCCGAACTTTCCTAACCTAAAACTAATCATAACCCTAATTCTCTTCGTTCCTACTATGATACATGCTATAGTTCCTTTATTTGAAAAATCTCTCTTAAAGGTTCTATAATGTAGTTCCGTTAGATTCCTCCATTTTTATTTGTCCAAGGAAGTGTAAAAGGCCTCTGCTTCATCATTTCCTTGTACTCCTTAAGTCCTGGAACCTAGTGAAGAATGATTCTATTTCCTTTAGCTAAACTATTTGATTTGATATTTCAATTCATGCCCTTGCGCTAGCCTAACTACTGGAAAAATTATTCAGACATTACTTATTAGATATACATGAAAATAGATAATAAGGCCCCTTAGATAAAAAAAAATTGCACAATGTTTTTATATAATTTAAATACTTTACAAATTTGTACTTTTTACTCTGGAGGGCGAATGGATTTTTCTGGTACTGGTGGTGAACAAAGCTTGATTATATGCTTTGTTTATCCCACTGGAATAAAGAAATTTTCGCTTCCCCCCGTGGAATCGGCCGATTGCTGATGACCACATCGCCGATATGGATAATCGGTCTTTGTGATCGCCGAAGCGAACCACCAGCGACCAATCAACACCCGGGGGCAGAACAGTGGAACAGAATTTTAATGGTCCCTTTCCCATGAGGTTCTAATGGTCGGGGGGACAAAGGGGCGAAACGGACTTCGGCTCGTTTCAAAGCCCAGTTTTTTTATCACCCTTGTATTTTGTTTAAAAAAGGTTTTTCGAGTTTAATTTCCGTGAGTGGGCAAGGATGCCTGGAGTGATTGTTTCTCATTGGATAGGATATCGGCCGGCCGTTAATGAAAAAAGCGTTCTTGCTGGTTATCTAGCTTTCATCAGCCTCTCCTGCGAGGGTGCAGCTGAATTACAAACGGCGGATTTCAATCCTGATGAAAGGTTGGTCTGGATTAGAAACAAACTCCTCACAAATACCTAAATAACCACACAAACAATGTACATCAATTGTTTTGACTGCCAATTACATAATAAATTTTAAGACCTTTATTTTTCTCCTTAGATGTTTTATTTATTTTGATTATTTATGCAATACTCATTAAAGACACATGTATTGAAAATGATCCAAACATTGTACCATATTAACAAATCACATATCATAAAGTGCGTGTAATTTAAAGGTTATTGCGAATAATAAAATATATTATTTATCTCTATAAAAATTAAATGAATAAAATTAAGCACAGCAGCCGCTATCGGGCATATTTATGTACAACTTGTTGGACTTGACTGTTCTGAAAATCCAAGGATATGCGATTTTAATGGATACCATTACGACTTTATGACTTTTCTTAATAGTCCATCAAATCATAAATGGCCATTAATTCCCACTCAAAGATCTCGTACCGCCGACCGTCAGACTTATCTTGATGCCGCATCTAATTATGTCTATTTGTGCATCCGAGGGACTTGGCTAGATTTCTTACGAATGGTGACGGAGGTTTCACTCTGTATTTTACACGTGAATGAAGCAGAAGGGGCTTAGTTGACTAAGTTAGATGAGTCGTGTTTGTTTTCTATTATCTAGACTTATTTTTACTATTATTATGACTTATTATTTTTTTTGAAAAACTCCAAACATTTTTGATATTTTATTATATAAAAAGGACGAGTTTAGGAATTTCCTGGTCGGAGTGTCTTGAAATGAACTCTTTAGGAATGCCATGTAATTTTTAAAATGTCAACGGCGATTAAGTACTAATGAGACTCATATGAAGGTTACCATTCAAAGTTTAAAATCTTCAAACTTAAAAAAAAATTTAAACAAATTTAAAAAAAAGATTTAGGTCTTAAGGAATTATTTGAAATTGTTAAGTGCAGAAAATCTTTTTGGCTTTCCAAGTTTGAAGCGGCAAAAATTGTTGAGGTTTACAGGAAAATAAAATAATTAAACAATTTTTCTACTCTTGCTTGATAAACTGCCAACTACTCTTGATGAACTCAACGACAAGAGTCAACATGCAAAACCGTCCGGTATAAATTCAATTCCAGGTCCCCTCCCCGTGGGATTTTATTATTTTCGTCCGATCAACATGACCGAAACGTATGGACGTACAATGGAAGTAACATCTTCCTGTAGCGCGTTTTATATCAACGTTGACGTTTAATTTCGCTTTGGTGTCAGAGGCACTGGGGAAAACAGAATTTAGTTTTCAAATCCACGGTTTGAACGGTACGAAAATTGTATTCATAATTTTGCTTTTGTGAAAAATTCGATACAAAGAATATGAAACATTAAAAAAACCTACCAAAAGGATAAAATTCTCACACACCATCGCTCTCTCTCTCTCTCTCTCTCTCTCTCTCTCTCTCTCTCTCTCTCTCTTTTCCGTTCTATTTCTTCTTCTTTCAATTTTTCATCATTTTATTACTGCTTTCTATGGCTCACACCCCCTTTTCTCTATCAATCACTTTCTCCCTCTNTCTCTCTCTCTCTCTCTCTCTCTCTCTCTCTCTCTCTCTCGCTCACATTATTTTTTTCTAATATTCTCTATCGCATTTTTTCTCTTTTTGTTATTTACTTTCTCCCCATCCACCTCTCAAGCACTCCTATTCTGTCACTTCCTTACTTTTTCCATTTAATCTATATCCATTTTTATCTCTCTTTGTCTGTATTTCTTTCTTTCGTTTTTCAACTTTTCTCTCGCTTGCTATCTCCCTGCTTTTTTCCAAGTAAGAGTGATCCGGGAAACCTAATTCTCAATCTCTATCGCTCACTTTCTTCTATCTTTTTTCATTTAATCCCGGCTCTTATCACTACTCTCTCACTCTCTCTCTCTCTCCCTCTCTTTCCCATTCTCCCATCTCACTCGCTTTTTCACTTCATTTCTTTCTCACGTTCTCTATCGCTTGTTTCTCTTTCTGTTTTTACTTACTCCCCATTCACCACTCATGCACTCCTACTCTCGCAACCTCTCTCACTCACTTTTTCTACCTTTTTTTCATTTACTCCCGCGTACTTATTTACTCACTTCTTTCTGCACTACTTCATTTCTTTCTCACATTCTCTATCGCTTTTCTCTCTTTCTGTTATTCACTTTTTCCCCATCCACTACTCAAGCACCCTTACTCCGTCACTTCCTTACTTTTTTCATTTAATCTATATCTATTTTTATCTCCCTTTGTCTGTATTTCTTTTTTTCGTTTTTAAACTCATCACTCGCTTGCAATCTCCCTGCTTTTCTCTAATTAAGAGAGATCCAGGAATCCTAATTCGCAATCTCTCTCTTTAACTTCATTTCTTTCTTTGCTTTTTTTTCTGTTATTCACATCCCCCGCCCACTTTTTTCTACCTTTTTATCATTTACTCCCTGGCAATTATCACTGCTCTCTCTTTCTCTCACCCTTTTTCCATAATGTTTTTAATTTATTTCCTCATTAATCCCTCATCCACTCATTCTCACTTTTTTTGCTTAATCAACTTTTGCATTTTTCTTTGGTTCTATTTTTTCTTTCTATTTTTCTGTTATCCTCTTTTTCTTTGTATAACAGATGCCCAGAAGACCTATTTCGCTCTCTCTCTCTCTCTCTCCCTCTCTCTCTCTCTCTCTCTCTCTCTCTCTCTCTCTCTCTCTCTCTCTCTCTCCTTCTTCTTCCTTTTTTTCTTATTCTTACTTTTTATTAATTAGATATAGGTTAAATTTATCTATTTTCGTTTATTTTCGTTTTTCACTCTCTCTCTTTCTCTCTAACTTTTTTTCTTACTTCTGTAAAATAGTGCTTATTCTGGGTGCAATAATGTCCCATAATCAGTGGTTATAGGTAAGATACAATTGATATAGAGATGAACAGAACGAGATGGAAAAAATATTACAATAGTAGAATAAATGAATTGGTTCAGTATTGTAAGATAAAGAGAGAGAGCGAAAAAAAAGAAATGGAAGAAGTGAAATAGTGAAAAAAGAACTTGAGAGGCTGAGCGAGTTAGTTGATAATTCTTTTCATTATACAATCACGATGATGAACAGAGAAGTGTAGGTAATAAAGGTTTATTTACTATTTAAATGGATGAAAATAAGTCATAAATTCAAAATTAATTTTTCACGCCCAATAACAGGTTAGCTTTTTGTTTCGACCCGTCCCAAATATAAATTGATGACGGTGTGAATTTTAGAAATAATTGATGTTACAGGGACGTTTGCCGATTAGACCGGGGGCGGAATCGATAACGAATAATGGGCTTGCCTTGTAGGAAATGGTGTATGAAATTAACTGGGAATGAGACAAAGGGTTCATTGAAAATAGGAACGAGCGGCGGCCCGGGCGGGCGCGTGCTGGTAAGGCTGAAGGGCCCACATTCGCCCAAATAATATCAGAACTCATCGATCCGGGTTTCGCTAAGATAGGAAGAGCTGGAGGGCGTGCGGTGCAAGTTGGTGGGAACGGTGAAAAGTGGCGAAGTGGGGAAATGTGGCTTGTGAATACGAAATCCATAACGTGACGTGAAGGCGAAATCAAAACGAGCTGCAACCTGGAAAAAGAATAACATAAATAATAGAAAAAATACGTCTTTTTCTTCTCTCAACCTACCACCAACGGACTTAAAAGATCGCGTGGCCGTCCGAAGTGAAAAACCGCAATAATTACGTGTTCAGGCGGAAGAAATATTACGGGAATCGAACCACGGGACTGATAAAGTTAAAAGTTTTTTCGTCATATATTACTACATTTCTCGAAAAGGTGAAATCCGCACGGCAGCATCACCGAAATCGCGTGGCTCCCATGCATAAATCCTCACGGGACATTTTTAGAAAGAAAAAATATTAACAAAAACAAGGAATGCATTTCAGTTAAATTTCTTTTGGCGAATTTTGACGTCATTAAATCATTGTTGCTTATCTAGGGCAGTTATGACACTGATTTTCCGTCAGCATTTCATATCATCAACATCTGTCCAGCATACAAACCCCATTCTACTCCCCGAGCAATAGTGACTATTTCTAATGTGTGTTTCTTAGTGACACGTTGTTTCCTAATGTGTTGAAGTCGTGAAAAGCGGTCAAGAATGAGATAGTTTAGGAAAACCCCTTTTTTATGTTTGTGCCGACGTTTCGACTTTTATTCGGGTCATCTTCAGAGCCTGGGTAAATTACAAATCACGTTGATTGGAAAAAATACAATTTACTATGTAAATATAAATTTTGAACCAAGTATTTCATACTCATAGAAAGTGTTGTGCCATTCATGTGGTGTCATATTGGTTTTGTGTGAAAGTGTTGTGAAATTTGAATTTGTATTCTGCTGTTTTTATATGACTGTGACAGGGTGGGGGTCGCGGTAAATCTGGGAAAATTTCATGTTCATTGGCGGGTTTATTCAACTCAAAAAAGTCGAGAATGGAAATTATCTGGATTGGATTTGTGACTCGGCATTAAGGGAAAGGGTGTTAATTATTAAGGGCGATAAACGAAGGAAAGGGAAAAATAAAATTAAGGTTAAAAGTTTATTTGCTTTTGACCGAAAGTATTTTGAACGATGGTGTCACAGAGAGTGACGGCATGGGTGAAAAAACGAAAGTTAGTACTTTACCATTTGGTAGATGCTTCTAAGCTGGATAAATAGAAAATTGAAAAGTACCGCGAAACGAAAGTCTATGGACCATGGATTGGATGGATAAGTGCATGTATGATGATGTCTAGTGCTCCATATCCGATCAATTTGTCTGTCAGTTTGCCTCTAGCTAAATCTGAAGAATAAACTATATGACAATCCAAACTGAGCAGGTTTTGTTCAGTTTCTCCATTTTATCTTCTGTGGTGTGAGTTTTCCTAAAATATTTAGTGTGAAGGTGTGACAATCAGTGTGTGGCATGTGGTGTGATCAAATAGAAGTTAGTATTGTACTATTTGATAGATGCTTGAACCCTGGAAAAAGAGGTAAAATGAAAAACAGCGCATAACAGAAGATATGGACCAAGGTATGGTTTGATAAGACCAAACGTGATGATGTTTAGGGCACCATACCCGATTAGTTTACCTGCCAGTTTCACATAATCCGAATCTTAAGAATAGCATAAACACTTAACCAAATTGATCAGGATTTGGTCCAGTTTCTCCCTTTTATCTTCTCTTGTGAATTTTTTCTAAAGAATTTGGTGTGATGTATGTACAAAAATGTACATACAAAAAGTCCCCTTACGCGATTAGTTCATCTATCAGTTTGTATTAATCCAGATTCGAAGAATAAGGATTTTGTCCAGCTTCTCGGTTTTCCGTTCAATATTGTTGTTTTGTTATGCCAGACTAGCTAGGGAGTTATAGCATTATAATAACCCTAATACCAATTGCCTATTTTATAAAGATAGATTATTTCAAGGTTGATCGATTCTCATTTTATATTCAAACATAACAGTCGAAGGGGGACATAACAAAACTTAAAACACGGTGATGTGCGGTCACTCCGTGCGGGCTGTTTATATTTTAGTAATGGTGGTCTTGGTGGTCCGTAGATTTATGAGTCTATAGCTCGATTGTTTCTGATCGTTTTGGCATGCTTATCCTATCCTACGAGATCTTCAAGACTGCGAGATCATCTCTAAGCTAGTCTAGAACTGCCTAAATGCCATAAAAAAAACGAGTAACCACAGTTTAACTTACTGGGTACCAGGTCATCAGGAAATTTAGCGTTACGAAACAGCTGAAAATAAAGGGAGGTTTACAACATCGCATAGATTCGTCAGTTCTCATTTTTTCCTCTGATATACACTAATTTAAGAATTAGAAGAATGAATAGGTTAGGAGGAGAGCTAGCTAGAGAAGGGAGTTCTCTCGGTGTAAAACAACATGATCTTTGCTGATGAGCTTATAGGCATCGAACTTTGAACGTCTGAACATCCTAACCTAACTGTTTTAGCCTTTAGTATTAACAATTATAATATTGCCAGACGGTTCGGCTCTTCATACCTACGGGATCATTTCTTAACTAGTCTAAAACTGCCTAGATGCTTTAAAAAAGCGGATCCATATCCTTGCTAGTTTGATTCCAGGTCATCAAGAAAGGCAGCACACTACACCCAAGCTAGGACTGGAGCCTAAATCTCATCTTCGGCATAAACAATGTTAACATTAATAATGAACTGGAATCTTGGCTTAATAAAGAACACAAACACTGGGAACTTATGCCAGGCATGAAGCAAGTATAGCAACTACTAGCTAAAACATTTGGAGAGAAAGGAATAATTATTCAACAGAAAGTAATAACGTAAAAGGTTACGACGATGTACAAAGTACTATTAAAAAAGTGGTACCATAATAACAAGGAAAGCAGAGACAAGTGAGAATATGCATTGCCACTGCCAATAGATAGGAAAAGACTATGGTTCCCTCGGAACGCCCTTCTTGAGAAAAGTTCTCCTCGATACCACACAACCGAGGAGATTCGTGTGCTTATTACACAATCGGAAACTTTCAGGAAAACAATCAGTAGAGGTCGAGAACGAGAAGGTATACTAATAACTAAATTAGTTTTCTGTGATTTGGGTAATTCAGTGGGAAAAAAATGAATATAATTTCTAGCAAATCTTCATTTTCGTTGTGAGTTGTAAACAGCGTCAATAGAATACCTTAAAAGAGTCTAAGAAAGAGAGGAAGCACTCGTTTTATCATCACTGTCATGAAACATTAAAATTGTACTGAAATGATTGCTCGCTCGAATAAAGCCTGCGGACAAAAACGCCTTGTCGTCTTTATAAAGGTGTCTAATGACTTACTTCGTCGTTCTTATGTTTGAATTCACCGCGGCCCGGAGAAAATCCAGAGTGGGTAATCGCTTCCTTCTTTTATCAGCCTTGGTGCCATCCAGAGCGGCAAATGGCCCGACCGTAATTACCATATAATGAGCTCTCTCTTAATTAAAAAGGCATTATATGCTTATATGTTGGGTAAGAAAAAAAACCCTCTGATATCCATAATAATCGAGGAGAGTTATCATATCCCTCTTAGAGTCAGTGGGTTCGGTCACTTAGGAGAAAAAGAGAGGTCAGTTCGTTTTTGTCAATCACGACTTGCTCCAGATATGCGGACGTTCGTTGTTCCTGACCAATTTTCATTTCACCCATTGCAATAGAAAATAGCAATCTAGGTAGAAATAAGATCTAGGTACAAAAACGCAAGACTTCTGAGGATTGATGCAATTCTTTAAAAAACAAAATAATACAAAAGTTAAGTTAGTAATTACACCTAAATCAATATACATATATGAAGGCAAGTACAAGACTATTTTCATTGAAAATGAGTTCAAACAAATTACAGTGATTGTAATATTCAGAAAACGGAATTTTGTTGCTAGATCGAAAATTGCTTGCCTGTTTATTGTAAAAATAAACGTGGAATCTCACACGAGAATTAAAAACAACATCTTAATAGAAGACATCCAATCCTTGCAATCAAGTCCTGAAACAAATCGTCAAAGCTCTGTCACTAATTTCACTCTCCATACCGACCTCAACATGACTTTTATCAATGAACTGATCTCATATTTTCTCTTGGGTGTTGAGACACAGAAGGATCTTTAACGTCCGGACTTATCCCCGAGGGGAATTCTCAGACGCCTAGTGTACTCAAAGAGAACACCAGGAAGATTTGTCACATGGAATTGTCACATCCCTTCGCTAGCGAGGTGGTGCAATGCTAACCAAAGGTCAGAAGTGCCCTAAAAAGGGCACAGCCATATATGTGCCTTGAAAAAGGCAGGTGGTTTCCGGCACGATGGTTGGCCGGTACCCTCCAGCTAAGGTACAATTTATTTACAAACCACGACCACCACGAGACCAACCACAATTAGTAGAACCGCTTGGATAATCTACTCCCCCCATGGTTCAGTATTTTTAAGACTGATGCACCCGTTGCCTGAGGGGTGGGCCCAGGAAGCCCCTGCCACAGAATAGGGGGATGGGAATGAAAACTAAAGGGTAAGGAAGGATAGGGAAGAAATTTTGCCTCCATCATTGGTTACCCCCATGCACCAGGGTTGATAGTCGGATTTTGTCTGGGCCCACAATGAACTGAACGAATGAATGTACAATGAACTCATTAGTTCCTAATACCAAGTTTCACACCAACCTCTCAATCCATCCTAACCTTCTGTCCAAGCCCAACATCCCCATTCCGAGTACCCGCCACGTCGCCTTAATCGACGATGGACTCGAGACCTCCTTGCCCCTTAATCCCTCACTCAAATCGCCAGCATTATCTGTACCATTTAAATGTAATGAATGCATCCAAACTATTTAACAACAGCACGAGGGACTACAGATGGGCGAGGATGGATCCTTGCAGTTACTAGAAATAGTGTAATAGCTACAAATATGTATAATAGTACAATACGTATGTATAGGCTAAAACAAATCAAATAATTTCTAGATAATATCCTCGTTGTGGCCTAGTATTTATTGTATGCTTAAAGGCAAGAAGTGCAGAAGTGGTATAAAATGGTATATAATATGCATGACGGTCCGCAAAGAAGGGGCGCCTCTTGCACCATCCAATTACCCTTGGTACAGAGTCCCATCCTGAACCGTGCAAGAACCACTTCTTCTCTTTGGCTACCCCTATAAAAAGTAGAACATGTGTCCACAAAGTCCTTTACCTCTCGGAGTTTGTTTTCATATATGTTAGCCCAGAACTGTTTCCATGGACCACACACTTTGACTTTGTACCTACAGTCACCGTTTGCTACGTCCCTGATTTGAAGGCCTGTAACGGCTACGTCTTTTGAAGCTTTATCAGCTATGTGGTTCACTTTAATATTTGCATGTGAACCCAGACAAAATAAATTCTCCTTTCCTCCAGCCAGAGGTGCCTGCTGACCAATTTGGTCAATTAAATATGGGTAGTCCGACGAAAGACAGATTGTGTGTCAGAGCAAATCTCGTAACCTTTCCCATCAGAACACACGATATTGAGAGGCTGGCTTATTGCTAGTACCAAAGCGTTGAAGTTACTGCAGAATTGAAGCACATTAAAAAGCATTTGCCGAGGTCACATGGTTACCTCCATGCAACTGGTGCTCTTTCATTAGGACCGTAAAGCCAAATACCGACAAATTCTTCCCTAAAGAAAGAATATCATCCTTAAAATTGAAATCATTTCCAGATTAATTTCAAATTTTACTTGAGAATGGTTAGCCATTTTATCAAAAAAATAAATAAAATAAACGGTACAAAACTTTAAAAATCTTTAAATTATATCGTTTTCATTCAAATCATGGTTCTCTTGCGAGCTTTTATTTTTCTTATTTTGTAAAAAAATCGGAAAAGAATACATAAAATGAAGATTACTTCCTAAAACTCGTTTTAATATTTCATTACGTCTTACATTTTATTCCAATAATTTATTCATGAAATTCCCTAAAACTTATAAAACTTATTCACGATTTCATTCACAAATTTCGTAGTCCGCTTGACCAATTTACTTATTACAATTAATTAAGGTTTTTAGTTGAGATAAAAAAGTCAATGGCACGACGGGATTCGAAAGGAGGGAAAATTCAAAAGGTGCTGTTGAGATGGGAAGTTGGTGTCCGAGTGGATCGAGGTCACGATAGCTCAAGTGGTAGAGCAGCGGCGTATCAAGCCGAAGATCGTGGGTTCGAATCCCGATCGTGCCATTGACTTTTTTATCTCAACTAAAAACCTTAATTTATTCACGATGATGGTAAGGTTTATAAGCCAATGCATACCGTGTTAAATCGTTGTGTTAAATAATGGCCTAAATTCTTACTGCATATAGTGCCCAGTAATTAAAGCCAATTTTAAAAATTCTAAATATAAAAAACTTCCTGCTGTAACAAACACTGTGATAACAATTACAGTTGTTTCATTAATAACATACAATAGAAAAGGTTAATGGGGTAAAATTAGTGTTTATCGTTATAAAAAAAGTATAAAAAATAAAAAAAGTTTTTTAAAAAATTACCATCATATCTCATAATCTTCAAACTTTTACATATGGATGGACAGTCAGTTTATTAAAGGAAAAGAGGGATAACGCTTAAATTATCAAAGTTGTTCCGTTTTCCCTCAAATCAACATTTCCTTAAAAACTGCTTTTTATTTTTTTTTAAATTTTATTACAAGAAAAATTACATGTAATACAAGCAGAATTCCATAATATTAGAAAACAATGTTTTACTAAGGATAGGCAGTATTTTTGTTTATTAAAAACTGTATAACATCTTAAACTATAAAATCTCAGTTTGTGTGTTTTCAGAATGTCGTGCTTTTTGTTTTTTTGAAAATAATGTAAAATAATACTTAAAATATATGGCGTATACCCGAGTCTTTGATATCAGAGTTTTACTGAGGATAGCCACTGAATTTATATTAAAAAAAGACTAATGACTTTGAGAGACAGGAAAATTTATCACGTTTTCCTTTAATTCATAATACTTTAAGGATTGGAAGCTTTCCTATTTTAGAACCAAAGTGAAACATAGTATATAAAATACATTTGTTGGTTAACCTAATCTCATATTTTCTGCAATCCTTATTTTTATATGGATGGACAAATATCTTATTAAAGGAAAAGAGGGATAATTTGAAATCAACGTTTTAAAATGGATAGCCGGTATTTCTTTTAAATAATACATACATATATATGCCATATCTCATAGTCTTCGAAATTAAGGTTTTCTTAACGATAGGCAATCAATTTATGTAAGAAAAGACTAAGAACTTAGTAAGACAGTAAAATTTATCACGTTTTCTTTTAAATCACCATACTTTATGAATTGCAAGCTTTCTTACATTAGAATCAAAGTGGAACATAGTATATATAATACATTTGTTGATTAACCTACTCTCATATTTTTTGCAATCCTTGTTTTTATATGGATGGACAAATATTTTATTAAAGGAAAAGTGGGATAATTTGAAATCAACGTTTTAATAAGGATAGCCAGTATTTTTGTTTAAAAAAAAGGATAACAATATAAACTATAAAATCTCAGTTTATGTGTTTTCAGAATGTCGTGCTTTTTTTTCTTTTTATCTTGTTGAAAATAATGTAAAATAATACATAAAATATATGCTGTATCCCCTAGACTTTGATATCGGAGTTTTACTGAGGATGGCCATTGAATTTATATTAAAAAAAGACTAATAACTTTGTGAGACAGTAAGATTTATCACGTTTTCTTTTAATTCATAATACTTTAAGAATTTCCGGCCTTTTTTATTCTAGAATCGAAGTGGAACATATTACATAAAATACACACCTTATCCCATAATTTGGAAATTATTATTTTTATTTGGATGGCCAGTCATTTATCAAAGAATAACACTCTTAAATTATAAAATTTACTTTGTCTTCCTTCAAATTAACCTTTTCTTAAGAACTCCTAATTTTGTTTAAATTTTTGAAAAAGAATACAGTTTATAAAACAGATATTATATAATATTGGAAATACAGTTTTTTAGTAATATTTAAGAAAAAGACTAATAAAATTGTGAAAATGTTAATCATTTTTCGTTAAATCAACCTAACATTAGACACTACAAATTTTTTTACTTTAGGAAAAGAGGGAGATGTAAAATACATGCCTCATCCCTTAATCTTTGAAATCAACATTTTCATATAACCATCTTAAAACGTAAGAAAGAGTTGGAAAGTAGAAGTAGCAAATTTTTCGTTTACCTTCTAACAAAGATTTTCTCAAAACAACCGCATCGAAATTTTGTAAAAAGTGAAAGACATGGAAGCTGAAGTAAAAACAAAACATTACAATTATAATAAACAAGCCTCCTACTTGCATTTATTTATTTATTTTACGAAATCAAGGTATTCTTAAGAGTTGTTGGTTTTTTTTATTAATATGAAAATTGGAAGAAGCTACCTTAAAATAAAACGTCTCAGTTTCTAGAACAAATAATATGATTTGAGGATCCGTCGTATGAAAATGTTTAATGAGTACTGAATTTCTGCTATTTTGGAAAAAGTGGTACCGCACAATTTAAGTTTTAACGAAAAATAGTTGAGATGAAACTAGTTATTGGTAAATAATAGATAATGAAAATCTATTACCTAATAAATATTTCATGAAGTTTTATTATTTTTAACACATTTGACTAATTCTTAAATGCATACCAGGCGTTATTTTCAAAATTTAGGATAAAATTCAGTGAGAATATGCGGATCAGTTTAAACTTTCCAAATGACGTGGGATCTTGAACGTTTCCAGTCTGTGATCACAGTTTGACGGAATCAGATGGGCCATCTAGGATCGAGATAAGTTAAACGATTTCTAAATACCCACGGATCGGCCCATTGAAGCGTAGAGCCGGGGCGTCGGTAGCAGAGCGAAACCAGGACGCGCACAAAACAATTACTGGAAATGCCTTTCGTGACCATGGATGCATCCTAGTCCCTGTGGGAACGAAGTCCGCATGGCGTAAAAAGGACGGTTTTTAACGAGATTTCGGCCCACCGGCTCATTGGGGCCTTTAATCGATTTCACCGAATCTATTTACCACACTGCTGACAACAGCCTTGAAGTGTCTTTACAAGTCAAATAAACTGGAGATGGTAATATCATGCTTAAATGCTTTTGACAAAAACATAATCTCATCCTGAAATTATGTAAACCTCCTGATGAACAACGGAGCGAATAAACATCAAAAAGATTTGGATAGTTTGCATTTTGGTTTAAACAAATCAATATTATTTCTTCAGCATGCTACTATTTCCCAACAATCGTGTTATATACAACGAATGTGGACGTTCGCTTATCCACGAAAATGATCAGCCGATTATCAGGTCTTCAAAATTCATTAATATCTTTTCTTGAAGAATTTGAACTTCACACAGTTTTTATGTAAGGTATTGGTTGAGATGAAAAAGTCAGTGTCACGAGCGGGATTCGAACCCACGACCTTCGCCTAGATACGCGCGACTCTACACTGACTTCTATCTACTCGGAAACTAACTTCTCATCTCAACCCAACCTTTCGAATTTTCCTTTCTTTTTGCCATTTTTCGTGACAATGACTTTTGAATTAATTGAAAGATGTTATTTGGTCAATCGGACCACGAAATCTAATGGATTTACACAGTTTGCTGACATATCGAATGCAAAATAATACCTACTAAGACAATGAACTAGTCCAATACAATTTTGGGCCTGATTGCAAGTTATATACGAATAACTGTGCGTAAATATGACAGAATAAAAGTAGTAATTAATGATTCTGTTGATAATAATTCAAAACAAAAACCTTATAGAACAAACGAGTTTATTAACATCAACATTAAAACAAAAACCCAGCAGGTATCTATTGATCAACGTTTTTTTAAGACTACATTCAGATTTTGAATTATATCGCATATATATACAGAACAGGTCGAGTGGGATGGATGAGAGTGATGTTAGTGGGCTGAATGATTGATGTAAATAAGGTAAGTGAGAAAAGTGAGTCGGAGAAGTTGGGTGAGTGAAGTCCTTGAGGTGAGGGAGTGGGGTGAAATGTGATGTCGGGCGAGTGAGGAAGATAAGAGGGGTACGTGAAAAGAGTATCGGAAATAAGGTGAGTGAGGTGAATGAGCGAGGTAGGTGAGTGCGGTGTGTAATTGTGGCGATGGAGTGATGTGTGTGAGAAATATGAGTAAACGAGGTGCTGAAATGACTGATTGAGGCGACTGTGTGATGTGATCGACTGTGTTGCGATAGTTAGGAAAGTGAACGAGGAAAATGGGAAGGGTGGGTGAGGTGAATGATTGAAGTGAGTGAAGTTAAATGAGTGAGGTGAGATTGGCAGAAGATTAGGGAAATAAGATGGTGAGGCAGATTGATTGAGAAATGACTGAGGTGCGAGAGTGAGGCGAGTGAGCGAAGAGAGTAAGATAGGCCGGTGAGTGATGTGTATGATTGAGATGAGTGAGGAGTGTGAGTGAGATATATGATTGAGGAGATGAATTGAAATTAATGAGACTGTTTGTGACGTGAGTGGATGAATTGAGTGAGTTAATGTGTGAGGTGAATGAGTCTTACGCAGTCTCTACCTACACCTACAATAATCAATTGCTCTTTCAAAGTGTGTTCTTTACTCCTAATGACTTATAATTATCTGCACTTAGGTATTTTAAAAATGTTACACGGTACAGTCACAATCATACTAGTTTGTGGTCGAAAAAGCGTTCTAATAACCCGTATTTCCCAGTAAATAAGTGATGAGACGGCATTCCTCTTAAAACGGGCGGGGATAGGAATTAATTATGCAGTTGGACGAGAAAATGAGGCCATTTCTCCTTTAAGCCTTTGAATTTTGTACATTAAGCAAACACCGGTTGATTTCCACTCCAGGGTGCGAATCGAAAGCAATAACTTCCCTTTTCAAATAAACGCGGCCGGTTTTAAGGCGGGGGAGGATTTCCTCGGGGTCGAGTAATCAAAACGACTACCGGATTCAAAAGATTAAAAAAATCTTTGAACCGTATTGCAAGTCTTTCGACTCGCTTGATGTTTGTATACGTGTTGTGTATATAAAATATGTATATACAATTCCAATTTTTACTGATAAATTGGGGGAAAAGGTTTTGGAAATTGAAAATTCAGAAAAGACCAAACTACTGGTTTATCACCACACAGACTTCAAGAATTTTTAACTAAAACATGTTTTTAACTAAACTAAGACATGCTTTATTGTTAATCAAGATAAAACCCTTTCAAAATATGTATATGTTTTATGCCTGCCATGAAATGGTGAACGTCGAAATCGAAAAAAAAAGAGGCAAAATCTAAATGGAATATCGGAAAAAAATCCACCACCGTGTATGAAGTGTGATTTAGAATGGAAGGGCGAGCATGTTGGACATTTTTGACATTAACTCATCCACGGCGGCACGAGGCTGGATACTCGGTAAGGTAGTAAATCCGGCTGGGTCAAAAACAATTTCTGAAACATTTCCCCCCTCGGGGCTGAAACGGTCCGGGGGCAGTTTTTGTTACTGTGAGTGACCCGGAATGTCGCCGTGTTTTAAACGGCGCGACAAAAGAGGACAATAAAACTGACAGATCTAGAATCATTCTCATTCTGAACGGAATTTACCAGCGCTTGAAATTAGAATGGTTTAATTTTTTAGGGAAAATGCCAATTATTCTCAAGCCTATTACATATCATTTTTATTTTACAGTATGTTTATTTCAATCAAAGATCACAACCCTTTTGTACTTTATGCATACAACAACAATTTATGACGTTACCCCTCAATTATAATAACTACTTGACTTGTTTCCAGGTTTGGTGATCTACTTCGACCAAATACATCTGGTTCTTTTCTACTGCACAATCGTCCACAGACATTTCATATATTTTTTCTTCATTTATTCAGGTTGACAGTTTTGTATTTGCCATCACAAGATCAATACACTATGCGATTAGATGGCTCTTTTACTATGGCTTGGGTGGCACAGGCAAGATCACTTTTTGGTTGTACTATAAATTTCAGCTGGGGTTGAAAAACAACCCTCAAATTAGGATTATTCTTTAAAAATAAGTTCTGCCTGTTCCCAGGATCAAAACGTTGTAAAATTCCAGAATAATTTAACTTAATCTAGTATTATATCAGTATGTGCTTTTCTTCTGGTTTTTTGCTACTGCAACGCGTCGATAGACAATGCCTATTTTTTTTCTTCATTTATCATCTCTAAGTNGGTAGAGCAGCGGCGTATCTAGCCGAAGGTCGTGGGTTCGAATCCCTCTCGTGCCATTAACTTTTTTCATCTCAACTAAAAACCTTAATTAATTATCATCTCTAAGTTTACAGTTTTGTATTTGCAATCACAAACTCAATACCATACGCGATTAGATAGCTCCTTTACTATGGTTTGGGTGGCACAGGCAAGATTACTTTTTGGGTGTATTAGACGTTTCAGTTTCAACAACCCTCAAATTAAGATTATTCTTTAAAAATAAGTTCTGCCTGTTCCAAGTATCAAAACGTTTTAAAATTCCAGATTAATTAACCTAATATCAGTATGTGCTGTTTGGAACACTGCTTATCCTTTGGAAATTGATTCAAATCATACAACGTTTTAGTCAAACTTTCAAAACTGGAAAATAATTAATAAGTTGTGCCAAGTCCCTTTAAAATGTAAAATGGTACAAGAACATAATTATTTTATTTTCATACCTGGGCACTAGAAAGATTTATTATCACTTGTATGCATAAGCAACACATTTCAAAAATTGAAGTTAAAAAAAAAGTATACAAGTTTCGAGTAATTCCACTGCTTTTTGCATATTTCAGTTGGAATTGTGTAGTAAAATCAATGCCAATTATTCAAATGTAATCGTTGTTCGTAAATCGGTGGAAATCTACTTGGACAGATGTTCCTGTCGTGTTAACCCCCCCGCCCCTTCATTACAACTTTGTGTTGGTCTTGGACCGCCCCATTTATCGCCACCGCAATTCTGGGAAAACAGAGCGGGTCAACACGAGCCAAGAGGCAAATCCAAACTCGCAGGGGAGGGGGTTTGTGCTGAGCTGACGGACGATTGTTGGTCATGCCACTTACAAACACGTGTATTGATATCAAGTTATTGATATCAAGATTGATAGATGGAATGACATAAAAAGGAAAGATACATAAAAAGAGAGAAAGATAAATTGAATCTGAGAAGAACAAACATACCGCCAAAATATACAGACATAATTAATAGAGTTACAGACAAAACAAAGGAACGAGAGAGAGAAAAATAGAGAAGGAAAGATGGAATGAGAGAGGGATAAAGATGGTAAAATAGAGACAAATGGAAAGAGAGAAAAAATAATTGATTGAACGAATAACATACCTGCTTTTTTATTCATTTCTAAAATAGACAGACGTAATTTAATAGATTTACAGATAAAACAATAAAGGTAAAGAAGAGAGATAGATATACACAGAAAGAGAGAGAGAGAGAGGGGGGGGTAAAATGAAAGCGAATCTAATAGTAGAAGAATGGTAAAGTTGGGAAAAAAGGGATAGAAAGATTGAGTAAGAAAACAATAAACATACCTGCTGCAATGCAGTTTACCAAAATAGACATCCAGCAATAGAGGAATAATAAGCAATAGAGTGAGAGTGAGCGAGAGAAAGAGAGTAAATCGGAGAGAGAGAAAGTCAGAAAAAAGAGAGTGGCTGAGTGATGATGGAGGAATAAAATTTATGAAGGAAAGAGAGTGACCACAATATAAGAGAGGTATGAACCGATAAAATTCAGCATGGAGTGAAAGTTCAAAAAATCCCAGGAGTAAGTTCAATAAAAATAAAAGAAAGATAGGTAATTAGATAAATTAGACAATTATATAAATCAATAGAAGAATGGAAGATATGTAGATAGATGGAGACATAATGAAATTTGGATAGGAAAATAGTGAATTTCAGGGAGAGAAAGCCGTGGAAAAGAGAGTGAGTGAGTGGCGATGGAAGAAAAGAAAATTTATGGAAAAAGGAAAGAGAGTGCCTATAGCACAATAGAGGTGTGAAAAAATCCCAGGATTAAGTTGAATCAAAATAAAAGAGAAGTAGGTAATTAGAAAATCAGAACAGGTCAATAGATGAATGGATTGATAGGTTGGAGAGAGAGAATGTGTGCGCAGGCGCGGGAGTGTGTATAGAGAAAAAGAAGAAAGTGTGTGAGAGAGGGAGGGAGAGAGAGAGAGAGAGAGAGAGAGAGAGAGAGAGAGAGAGAGAGAGCGTGTGTGTACAGATAGAGAAGAACGTGAAAGAGAGAGAGAGAGAGTGAGAGGAAAGGAAAGAAAGGGAGAGAGAAAATATGAACGAGAGAGGGAGAGAGAGAAAGAAAACTAAGAGAAGAGTGTGTGTGTGAATGTCCGGGCGGGTGTGTGTATAGAGAAAAAGAAGAAAGTGGGGGAAAGAAACAGTGGATATGAACGAGAGAGAAAAACCGAGAAGAAGAAAAAAACGAGAGAGAGAGGAGAGAAAAACAGAGAGAGAGGAGGGGAAAGAAAGAGAGAGAGAAAATATGAACGTGAAAGAGAGAGAGAAACAAAGAGAGAGAGGGTGAGAGAGAGTGAGAGGAAGGGAAAGAAAGAGAGAGAGAAAATATGAACGAGAGAGAGAGAGAGAGAGAGAGAGAGAGAGAGAGAGTGACACAGGCGCAGTAAAAGTCCAAAATCAAGATATTAGAGGAAAGGTAAAGATGGAAAAAGAGAGAATTAAAGTCAAAGAGAGAGAGAAAAGGTGATGGCCTTTGTCTGAAGATGATGAGAGAAAGAGAAAGCAACACGTATTTATAGACTTTATATATCATTATATAAAGCCAGAAAAATTCCTATGCATAAAGACTTTCATACTAAAAATAATTAAATTTTTATACAGTCCCTTTGGTACTGGAATGAAATGTCCTTGATTTTTTTTGATAAATTTCATTTGCCTCGTGATAAATGCAATTTTGTGTAGTGCTGTAGGTAAGAAGCTGTTCGTAAGTTGAAAATATACTATCATCAGTCTTCATGTTTTTGCTGGGTTCTCATCATGGATTTTCGTCTAATTTGCTACCGGTCTTTCAGTATAGGTCACGTCGAGTGTAGTTGTACGTAATATTAGCCGTATAAGTTGTGTCTGTCGACTTAGCATATACTATAGTATAGGTTTTTGTTGATATTTTCTGTAAATAAAGTTTTTTAAAATAATTTTATTTACCAAATTCATATGAAACGTCTGGTTTTAAATATATCAAAACAGGTCGGCTGTATGTCAAACACCTCAGAAATGTTAATTAAGCATACCGCAGGGTTGAGAGTAGTTATTCAGGCCGTGGCGAATTATTTACAAACGACTCGGGCGCCTTACATCCTTAAACTATACCTAAGTGGTTCCGCCCTTATCAAACATACATTATCCCAACTTTTCACTGGGGGGGAGTCTAAAACGTATTTTATATCAACTATTAACGAGGATGAATCGACCCCCTTCTCCTTTTATAAACCAACACCGGACCCGGTGCTGATTCGGAACTGAATTAATAAACTGTCGACAAAGGACCTCAATCGGAAATTCCCAGTTAAAATTCAACTAATATTATAGCTTGTTAATAAAATTTTGCTTATTCTTGAGGATTCTTCCTCTGTTTCTTCCATTTAATATAAAAATCTAAAAGTAAGAAGAAAATTATTTTTACTATAGAAGAAATCCAAACTAAACAAGCATCAATAGAAAATATTCTAACCTTTCAAACTCCCCAAAAAAAATACCCTTAGATCATAAAACGACGGATTGTCTTTTAGATCCGACGTATGTTTCTGTCATTTATGAACAGAATGTTAGCTTGATTTACGAGCAGTTTCTAAGAGGTCATAACGATTTCGGCAGTGCATTAACTTTTATGGTAGTGCTACTGAGCATCCGACCCCCTTTCAAAGTACACTAAAGCCTGTTGCTTAGATGATTTTCGAATTGAAACCCTTTCTTTCTAACTCACGCAGATTAGTGACATCAGTGCGTTTTAACTAGCTGTTTAATATATTTATTTATTTTTATTTATATTTATAGTATATTACTTTTTAATTTTTTGGCAGGACAGTGTGAGAGTAGAGCAGAGTAGGGAGAGTAAAATGAAAGGAGAATAGGCAAGCTGGATAGGACACGATATCTGCATCTAAGTCTGAAAGCAGCTGAGTCGAAGTTCATCACACAAAAGAGATCCTGCAACGACCCACCGTCCGCAAGATGGAAACTCGTTTCATCGATACTCCCCCACAACGATGTACTCTTAGAAATAAAGAACCTAGTCCCCTTTTCCCGTATAGACCGTTATACATCTTTAAGGGGAATATCCTGGTGCATAGAAAAAAAAGAGATTCATCTGGGCTGCAATATTGTGGTTTCATTTCCAAGCTGATCTAGGACCCCTCTGCGAAGGACGGCCAATCCTTTCATTGCGCCCGGTCCGGATCAGCTGCAATCGTCGTGTCGTTCGTTTCTCCATTGTGCCAATGACGTGATTTTAATTTATCCCCGGCCAGAGCGGCGTATCCGACAGTGTCCTTTGTCCCGGGTCACGTGTCGTCGCGAGGTTCCCCTCCAATGGTCCAAGTCTCCCCGGGCCTTAGTCATCGCCGTCGTCCACCTCGGGAAGGACGTTCGAGACAAAGTCAAATTAAGAACTGTGACGGGGTTCTTTTTTCCTTCCGGCCGCCCAACCCTTTTTTTACACTTTTACTACCTAACAAAGTTCGCTTTCGTTCACATCTTTTGCCAATTCTTTTTTCCTAGATTTACTATAAATTACAGTAAAGATACGGTCAGATTTCATGTGATTTTCGTCTTTAACACTACTACTGACCACATTCTCCAAGACGAATTTTAGCCGGTTTTCGTGCATTAAAATTCCATTTGGAACAAAATAGCTTTAATCGTGAAGTGACTGGGTGCTGAGAATGACCGGGGGGCAGGGGCGTTACTCCGATTTTCAATTTCAAAGGGTTCCCCTGGCAGGCGGACAGCTAATTTCGACCTGAGAACACATCAACCTGGACGCCGTGACAGGATCATCGCTACCGAATAGACTCGGTTTCCTCTCCCGTTTTAGTTAATGGACAATTAATTTAAATGGACACCATCGAGAGCACTCGACTATTCGCGAACTGGACTTCTGAAACGTCACAAAATCAAAACTTTCTCCACTAAATTTCGCGACCAACAGTCAGTTAGTCCATACAAAAAGTGATATGTAGACTAGATTTTGGTGTAACAATCCAGGCAGCCTTGACCTTTCTAGGTGCGTTTTAGGAACTACCGTGGTAGGTCTTTGAACACACCTAAACCTGTAGATAGTTACAAGTAGATGGATACATAGACACATATCTATCGTGTGAATTTAACGAATTTAGAACGTACCAAAGAGTTTTTGAGTTTCTGATATCAAGTTTTTACAGAGTGAAAAGGCTTTTTCAAATTCAACCTCACAATTTTATCAATTCTTCTAGAAATATTGACATTCTCCTTTATAACTAGCTAATTTCAATTTATTGTTTAACTCGTTAGAAATAGGCAAAAATTGAAAATTTAATTGAAGAAAATATGAATATTTAAGTCAATACAAATTACACTTTCTTGTCTTCTCCAATTTAAATCTTAAAATTTCCCCCTGTTTTGTACTAAATTATACGACAAATAAAATGATCAAGTTGTGAATAGAAACTTCAACATCTTCAGAACAAATCAATGAACTTTTTCTTGGTATTTGTTTTTTTATGAAAAAGACTTCCATACAGATAGACAAGTGATGTGATGTATATCATACATATGGATACATGAATAATGATAAATCAATTGATAGTTAGATAAACACATATATAGATGGATTGTTAGGTTTATAACAAAATTATATATACATGGACAGAAAGGTTAACAGATAGATATATGTATATACAGGGTGAATTGCTACTCGTGCTACAAACTTCTCCAGTAGATTCTTCACCCTAAAATGAACAAAAAAGTTCATATTGTCCATGTTCCGATTCTCAACCATTTCAGAGTAATTTCGCTTTTTATCGATTTTGAAAGATATCACGTCCTGGCGTCGGAAAATCGTGATATCTTTTAATCTAAACATTTCTCTGAAAATCTAATAGCACCGTTGAAATTCCCGTTAATTTTTCAATAAGAAGATGACGGTGGCAAAATGTTTGGGCTAATTTTTTGTGTTTTATTTCAGCCAGAACTACAAAAAGAGTGGAAAATTGTGTAAATCGGAAAGTGTATAAAGTAATCCAGAGTTTCTAATTTTAGTCTCAGAAGGCAGCAAATTTGAGGAAAACTACCTGATTTAATAACGCTTCCAACGCACTCGTCATTTTCTTATTTAGTGGTTGTGAGACCAAGATGTTGATGACAAAAAGAGAAAAAATGGTGGTTCAAGGATTGCTAATGTTTGAGAGTGACTTGCTACTCGTGCTACAAACTTCACCAGTAGATTCTTGACCCTAAAATGAACAAAAAAGTTCATATTGACCATGGTCCGATTCTCAACCATTTCAGAGTAATTTCGCTTTTTATCGATTTTGAAAGATATCACGTCCTGGCGTCGGAAAATCGTGATATCTTTTAATCTAAACATTTCTCTTAAAATCTATAAGCACCGTTGAAATCCCCGTTAATTTTTCAATAAGAAGATGAAGGTGGCAAAACGTTTGGGTCTTTCTTCCTTGACCTTCTAGCTGTTTGTAAACTTCTTAAGCATTACATACTAAATGGGCATTAAATTAAATTAAAAAATTTCAATGGAATTATGATTTTGATTCTCTCTAAAAATTAACGGGGATTTCAACGGTGCTTATAGATTTTAAGAGAAATGTTTAGATTAAAAGATATCACGATTTTCCGACGCCAGGACGTGATATCTTTCAAAATCGATAAAAAGCGAAATTACTCTGAAATGGTTGAGAATCGGACCATGGACAATATGAACTTTTTTGTTCATTTTAGGGTGAAGAATCTACTGGAGAAGTTTGTAGCACGAGTAGCAATTCACCCTGTATAGCTTGATAGATATATACTGACAGATTGATAAAAGGATCAACGAATAATAAAATAGATAGGTGGATTAATACAGAGATAGAATAATCTATAGTAAATGTATATTAACCGATACATGAATGTATGGATGGAGAAATGAATAAATGGAAAATATAGTCGGGTATATAAATATTTAAATTTATGAATACATGGATATAAAGGAACAATTATTGATGGATAGATAGATATACAGATGGATTTATGGATAATTGGAATTTAACTGCACATTGTCTCCATTCTTCAATTTAATTAAATTTTCAATCATTTAATTATTCTTTTTATGTAAGGTCTTGGTTGAGATGAAAAAGTTAGTGTCACGAGCGGGATTCGAATCCATGAACTTTGGTTCAGCTCAAGTGGTTAGAGCAGAGGCGTATTGAGCCGAAGGTCGTAGGTTCGAATCCCGCTCGTGCACTAAATTTTTCGTTTCAACCAAGGTCTTAGATAAAAAGACATATTAATTGAAATAATTAATATGGCCAATTATGATCACTAAACATATATGTATTTTCACTCTATGTTGATTTTTCTATTTCTCTCTTTTACTTCCATTAAGTGTTCTGAAAAAGAAACTCTGCTGGAAACTACCATATTGTCTGGAGGTCAGGTACAGATACGGGAGTGTGAGGAATACTTTGTAACAATATGGCCAAGGATGTTCTTCATTTTTCTCCAACAATAGATACACTTTTTGGATATCCATCAATATTGAATGGGTCTTCCACGGCGGATAACATTTGTAGTGGTAACCTGAACTGGCATAGGGTCATTATAGGGGACGTCTTCACTCGCTGGGATGTTGAGTTACTTAAACACGTTTGAACATCGCCCCTCCTGAGCTCCTCACTGAAGACGACGCAATGCCGAAATACGTTTTTAAACAAACCCGCAAGAGAAGACGGCCCAATAAGTGACCATACGCCTTGCAGCACTGTCTTGATAATTACTAATACATATATCTATTTAGTTGCCATAATTGATCATATTAATTATTTTAATTAAATATGGGTAAATTGAAAATTTGGCAAAAAGAGGGAAAAATTTGCAAGGTTGTAGGTTGAGATGAGATGATGTTCGGGTGGATCGAAGTAGATCAACTAGCTAGCTCGAGAGAAGCGGCGTATTGAGCTGAGCCGAAGGTCGTGGGTTCGAATCCCTCTAGTGACACTTACTTTTTCATCTCAACCAAGCCTTTAGATTAAAAGTAAAATTAATTCAATTACTAATTATATTTTATGAAACATTTTATAATTTTAAGAAATCTAGTAATCTTCCTAAACATGAAAAAAAAATACTGATATCATATATACTGATGGACAATATAATTTAGGTTTATCCTTATTTTGCGTACCAAAAATAACTTTGGTTGTAAAAATAACAAATTTAAAAAGAAAGTGATTATTACTAAAAATAAGTCCATTTACATTTAGTGGTCTAATTGACCATATTAATTATTTCCATTTATTATTCTTTTTATGTTATAGAAAGTTTTCTTATATATACTTACTAATCCATATATGTATTTAGTTGCCATAATTGATCGTATTAATTATTTTAATTAAATATGGATACATTGAAAATTTGGCAAAAAGAGGGAAAAATTTGAAAGGTTGTAGGTTGATATGAGTTGGTAGTCCGGGTGGATCGAAGTAGATCAACAAGCTAGCTCGAGAGCAGAGACGTATTGAGCCGAAGGTCGTAGGTTCGAATCCCGCTCGTGACATTAACTTTTTCAACTCAAACAAGACCTTAGATAAAAAGAATTATTAATTGAAATTATTAATATTGTCAATTATGACAAGTAATCATATATGGATTTTCACCTAATGTTGATTTTTCTATTTCTCATCCATTTCATTATCAGCCACTTCGTCTTTTCATCTCTCTCTCTTTTTCTTCTTGGATAATGAAAGAAATGTATAAAGAATATTATTTTTTTATAAAAATACACATAGGCATGTAATTTATAACACATATGTACATAGAGAAAATGGTTAAATCTCCTTTAAACCTCTATGGTAATTGGTGGTATTTTTCCTGTTCACAATAGTTTAATTGAAATCCCGTCTTTTTTTACGCTTAGTTATGTTGTTTCCTTTAACTAAAAAACGATAATACTAATCTTTGTTGTCATCGCTACCCTTTGCCTCTATGACCTATGACCAGTCATTTCTGCTGTTTCCTGTAGGTTTTTGATCGACGTAAGGAGTTATAATGAATAAAAAAATAATGTAGATTTTTTAATGATATAATAATAATAAATAAATTCTATTTTAAAATTGAGTCGAACGAGTGAAATGATGCGTTAGTAACAATTAAGACAAACACAACTGATTTATAGGGAATAGTAATTTGTCTGAGTGGATTCACCGCCCATTTCATCTCGAGAGGGAGTTAATGATGTTTCATTGTCTTCTCTCCATGAACATTTAATTGTTTTGAGAAGAAGCGAAGAGCACTTTGGTAAAATGTTGGAATTGTTTTTAAGGAGATTTCTAGTGGTTTCGTAGCTCAACCCAACAAACATGGTGATGGATGAGGAGTGGATATTCACCAAGTTGGCTGTGCGAGATATCATCTCATGTCCAAAATTGTTTAAACATTTTATCAAGTTTCGTGGTCCGCTTGACCAAATAAATTATTTACAATTTATTAAGGTTTTGGTTGAGATAAAAAAGTCTGTGTCACAAGCGGGATTCGAACCCACGACCTTCCGCTAAATAAGCCGCTGCTCTACCACTTGAGCTATCGTGACTTCGATCCACTCGAACACTAACTTCTCATCTCAACCCCACCTTTTCAATTTTCCCTCCTTTTTGCCATTTTTCAAATGTCGTGTAATCTATCTGATTCTCGGCGACAAATGAAGTGGTAACGGAGAGCTTTAGTGAAATATACTTCATTTTCTTTATTACATTTTATCAGGTTTCGTGGTCCGCTTGACCAAATAAATTCTTTTATTTTATTTTAATTATCTCAATCATATTACAAGTTGTAAATAGGGAGAGATGAGAGAGAGAATAGTACATTAAAATACGACTCGATCACTACGATGATTTAAAAATTGACGAAACACATCTTGTTTAGCTTTTTTAACACTATTTTGTTAGCCGATGGTAAAATGCGTGTATCGAGTATCCCCTTAAGGGGGTTGTTTAGCTTAGGCGATTGTGTTTGTCAAGGGCCGAGGGATGAAAGAGGGTCGGATAAGGGCTCGAACAGTTTATTAGAGCTGTTGTCTGACTGACGGGCTGGGGATGACAAGAAGTCTACCAGACGTGTGACAAATCGCCCTTCTTATCTCGCAACCCTCGGCTAATTGGGACCACTCACCGAATTTATCTAATAACGGTGAACCGGTCGTGTTCTAATGGCGGCCAATTTTGGTGGAACTCGTAAATATGAATCTGTGGTGCATGCACATACCGTGTTGGATTTTATAAAAAATATAGCCTTTTATTTTTACTCGGTCTAGTATTATTCCAGAGGAAATTTTTCAAATAGAATATGCTAGTGCTATAAAATTGTAATAAGTAAGAATACCTAATAATCGACTTATTTTAACAAATGTCCTAATTTTGTACCCATTCTGAAAGCTCTTCCAATTTAAAAAAAAATTGATGTCAGAAATTCAAAAATCCATCAATTTGTTCTGAAGCTTTGAAGTTTCCTTCAGAGCAAGATAATTTCAATTGGGAGTGATACGATTTGTTAATATTAATTAAGAATAATTAAGCTGGCTCTGGACTTTAAGATTGCTTTGCACCAGCTGGACATTCGGCAGATTTGCTCACTGTTAGCCGATGTTCCATAGAATTGGTGAGATTAATGTGTTATAAATATTGTATTTTTTTATTATACCAAAGTTTTGTCATTACGTTTGTAGGGTTGTTGTCAGTAAATCTAACTGTTTGTGTTAATTACACTTGATGCTTTTTATTTATCTTATTACGGATATTTTATAAACCCCGTTCAATCCGCCTCATTCTTATTTTCATCAAGACCAAATCCTATTTGTAGTAGGAGTGAAAAATGGGACAATTTAAAATTCATTAAAAAAAATATAAAAATTTAATTTTTGTTTAATTTTTTAAACCAACTTTAAAAAATTACCATTACTTACACGATAAATTTAGATAATCGAATTGTAAAAGATAAAGTGAACGTGTCCAGATCGATTCGATGAATTTTTTGAGGACTATTTTTTTTGTTAACATCTTGAAAGGCGTATTAAAATAAAAATGTGTGTTTATTAGGGACCGATGGTTCAATCAATGGTAGAAGTAGTGACGATCCGTAAGGTCAGATGATTATTTTCTAATTTTATTGCCGCGTTTCGAACTTTAGTCGCGTCATCTTCAAGGCCTGGGGAAATTACAACCAAATTTTGATTAAATTTTGTTAATTACACAATAACAATTTAAATAATTATGTTACTACAAACCGTTCAATACGCTTCATTCTTATTTTCATCCTATTCGTAATAGGAGTGAAAAATGGGACAACTTAAAATTCATTAGAAAAAATATAAAAATTTAATTTTTGTTTGATTTTTTAAGCCAGCTTTAAAAAATAACCATTACTTACATCATAAATTTAAATGATCGAATTATAAAAGAAAAAGTGAACGTGTCCAGATCGATTCGATGAATTTTTGAGGACGATTTTTTTTTGTTAACATCTTGAAAGTCGTATTAAAATAAAAATGTGGTTCAATGAATGGTAGAAGTACTGATGATCCGTCAGGTTAGATGATTATTTTCTAATTTTATTGCCGACGTTTCGAACTTTAGTCTCGTCATCTTCAAGGCCTGGGGAAATTACAACCATATTTTGATTGAATTTTATGTTTTATATGATTATGTGTTTGTTTTATGAGATTATGTTAATACAAAGATTAATCCAAGTAATTCATACTTACATAAAGTGTAAGGCCATTGTAGAGCCACGTTTGTTTACGTTATACGGTAGTGAAATTGTGAGATTTCAAAGAAATTTTATGACATTTTGACAGTGTGGAGAAGGCGACAGGGCTTGGAAATTTTCTTTGGATTTAGGCTTTTGTTATTATTGAAGTTGAGTTCCTTAAGTTTTTGACTCCAAGGAAGTCGCGAATGGGGATTGTCGGGAAGTGTTTTGTAATTCGGGGTTTATTCAAAGGTTGGAATTTCTGATATTAAAAAGGAAATTAATTATTATATATATAGGAAATTAATTAATTATTTGGTTTACGAGTTTAGCTTAGCTACGGCTTAGTTTGCATGTGGCTGTAATTATTGCTGTGTACCATGTGTACCACTTTGTGTGTGTGTGTGTGTGTGTGTGTGAGAGAGAGAGAGAGAGAGAGAGAGAGAGAGAGAGAGAGAGAGAGAGAGAGTGTGATAGACGTCGGAAATAAGAGATAAAATGTCTAGAATTATGTACTCTTACAGTCACAGATCGAATAATATTCAATTTAATTGAAATTGTTTATTACATTTAAAAATTACGAGAAAATTGTCATTTAGATAAAAGTGATCACTAAAACGCAACATACTATGAGAAACAATTAAATTTGGTTATTTTGATTTTCCAAATGTCAGTTTCGATGTGTGGTACTATATTCACATGATTGTTATTTTTCTTAAAGGAAACAACAAGAAAACATAAGAGTATCGTATTACACAAAGTAGTAATTTTGTAAATGGTGGCGAGACGTTAATTAAGTAGGCTCCTTTTGGATTCCGCGTTAATTAGCTAATGAAACATCTGAAGATGAGAGGCATAATTGGAATCCGAATTCCGTTCCAGACACTTTAGCCCTTTATACCCTTCCTGAACGATAACAGGGAGCTTTTGTTGCCGGGGTTTCTCTGTTGTTCTTTTTACTACAAAAATCAAACCGAAGATAATTGCTTTGTCCCTTAAGTATTGCGAATAAGGAAGAAAGTTAACTGAAATACTCTGTACAATAATAAAACTAGTATTTACAGCGTTAAGTATTTATGTGATTCAGTACTAATAATGTTGACTTTTGTACTGGTTTGATTCATTGTCTCGTGCCTGCTCCGGGCAGGACTGTGACCCCAAGCTGAAGAATTAAAAGAGCTGTTGAATACATAATAGGCACACCTCTTAATTGAAGGAAATTGAGTCGTTCCGATGAGAAGACCGCTGCCCGTGGGAGACGATATCCAAGTAGGTGTAGTACGAACAATATGAATAATTTAATAGCTTATTAGGTATGGGCGAACAAACAAAAAGCAACAATCGAAAGGGGGAGTTCGTGACGGCAGACATAAAAAAACAACAACTACTAGTTGATATCATCGTCTATTAAAAACAAATAATAAAATAATTCATGCAACAGGAGATGGAACAGAATAAGGTACAGAAGAACAAACCGGATTTCTTTAGGTTATTATTTCCCTACAGCCGGAGGGGCATAGTCTATTAGTAGCCGAGTGCGAGACTTGTATAATTTCGGGAGGAAAGTAATGCCCAGGCTTTGACCGGGCTTAAGACTTTTAAGGGTGATAGTTAGCATCACGCACCTCTACACCTGCTGATTTAATTCTTACTCTTTACAGGTCAGCCTTGGACCTAAAAAAACTGATTCCAGAGAAATAAAAATCCAAAGAAGACTCAACATAATTATTTGGAGATCGTGAGGTGCGGTCTGGTCTGACGTAGTTTTTAGAAAAACATTTTCTTTATCGTGCCAGCGTTTCGATCTTTGTTGAGATCATCTTCAGGGCCTGAGATTTACAAACATTGTTTAAATTTTACAAATACATGTAGAATGTGAAAAAAATGAATGTATACAATGCTAGAAAATTTTAGATGCAAAAAATGAATGAATTTGTACAATGCTAGAAAATTTTAGGTTATAAACAATTATACAATGCTAGAAAATTTTATATTAAAAAATTTTTTATACAATGCTAGAAAATTTTAGATTCAATCAAAGTATTTGTACTTACTCAAAGTATTTGTTTTCCGTGTAAACACTTTGAGTGAGTACAAATACTTTGAATGAATCTAAAATTTTCTAGCATTGTGTAAAATCATTTTTTTAATCTAATATTTTCTAGCGTTGTATAAATTCTTTTTTTAATCTAAAATTTTCTAGCATTGTGTAAAATCATTTTTTTTAATCTAAAATTTTCTAGCGTTGTATAAATTCTTTTTTTAATCTAAAATTTTCTAGCATTGTGTAAAATCGTTTTTTTAATCTAAAATTTTCTAGCGTTTGTAATGAAGGTATGAGGTATCTTTTTTTGGACACTGCCGAATGGGACAATAATAAAAAATAATATTCAGCAGATCCTTGCTGCGCTGTGGATAGAATACAAACAAAACAAAATCAGACTTACAAAAAAATATGTTCCTTTCTAAAAATAAACAAACAAATTCAAATTTTCGAAATAAAATATAAAACAATCTCAATCAAAATAATCATACAAAAAAGAATTAAAATATTTTCTTTTGCCAACCTGTTAACCTTAGATTATACGAAGTAGACGCTACGACTGCCTTCAAGCTACTACTGGTTATGGCGGAAGCAGCGCTAGTTTTTCTAACTATTTGTTTGGCAAATGAACTATTTACATTTTTATATAAGAGAAATCGAAATAACAAAATTTTCTTGACTGAACAATTTAAATAAATACAAAATAAGATGTTTTCTAAATAAATTATTGTTTGTTTGACAATACAATAACGTTTACTTCATTGTTAATAACAATAATTTAACTTACAACATTATTACAACATAACAAAAAGATTAAAAAAAGCCAATTAAATAAAAATTGTCGTGATTTCCATGACACGTTGTATAAATTCATTTTTTTTATATAAAATTTTTCTAGCATTGTATAAATTTTTTAAATCTAAATTTTCTAGCATTTTATAATTTTTTTAAATCTAAAATTTTCTAGCATTGTATAAATTTTGTTTTTAACTAAATTTTTTTTGCATTGTATAAATTTTTTTAAATCTAAATTTTCTAGCATTATATATTTTTTTAATCTAAAATTTTCTAGCATTGTATAAATTCATTTTTTTCACATCCTACAGGTATTTGAAAAATTTAAACTATGTTTATATATCCCAGGCCCAGAAGATGATCTCAATAAAGATCGAAACGTTGGGAAGATATAGAAAATGAATGTTCTCCGCTTTAAACGCGTTTCAACATCGAACCTCCAATCTCGAGCAGTAGAGTTGAATTTAAAATCTTTCTAGTTAGAAAACTTTTGCAATTGCATAAAATTGATATTCAATTTATTTCGTCTCAACATCCCGAGTCAACAGGAGCGATCGAACGTTTCCATTCTCATTGAAATCTTCCGGCTTCTCAATAATAATCCTAACTTTAAAAATAAGAAAAAAAGGTAAAGTAAATTTTTTCAATGCTGACGAATAAACGATGTATTCATTCTGTAACAATATTAAAACCTATTGAAATTCACCGCATTGAACAAAATGAATTTATACAATGCAAAAATAATAATAATAATAATAATAATTAATATTTAATCTCAACAAGAATGACACAAGTACGCTGAAAACAAACACTTTGAGTGAGTACAAATATTTTGATTTAATATTAAAAAAATTATTATTATTTTTGCATTGTATAAATACATTTTGTTCCACATCGTACAGGTATTTGTTAAATTTAAACAATGTTTGTAAATCCCCGGCCCTGAAGATGATCTCAATAAAGACCGAAACGTTGGCACGATAAATAAATTTCTTTTTCTAAAACCTACATCACACCAGACTGCACCTCACGATCTCCAAATAATCATTGGTTTACGGTCACTACCACACACTCAACATAATTGTGGATAGAATAACATTAAATTTGTTCATAATAATCGTGATTAATTGTTAATTTTTATTTATTATTTATATTTAATTTTTTGTAATTCAATAGTATTCTATGCCTCGAAAGAAATTATAATCCAGCTCAGTAAGTAAATAGTATTGAAAATTATGATTTTCCGACCGTAAATTTTGTTTATTTGTATCAGGCCCTAAAGTTGTTTATACAATAAACGAATGCTTGGCATGAAGTTGGAAATTATTCTGTTTCTAACCTAATACCTGTTAATAACACACATAAAAAAACCAAGATCGATTCATCCTTGGCAACTGATTTACTCTTGTTCACAATTAAAATTTTAAAACTTCAACTCCAAAAAAATACAAAGGCTAGTTTAATATGAAGCACATCTACCTGAAAGGAATTATCACAGCTTTTGGCATAACCGGATGATTAGTTTAAACTTAGGTTCGCCATTTTGCTGTCGAGCAATGTTTGACAATTAAACTGTTCTTTTTTGAAAACTTGAAATTCCCAGAAGTTAATAGGCTTGGCCAAAAAGTCGAAAGGGTTTTGGACCGAAATCACTTACATACGACAGGAATTACGGCAGCTTTTTTGCCATGCCTCGATGATTAGACCAAACTATGGGTTCACCGTATTGATGATAAATAAATGTTTAACAACTATTCTGTTCTCTTTCCAAAATTTGAAATTCTCAGAAGTTTAGTAGCTGTGTTTTGACTTTGGACCGAAATCATTTACGTATGACAGGAATTATCAGAGCTTTTTTTGGCATGTAAGGATAATTATACCAAACTCTAGGTACACCGTATTTATAATTAATCAATATTTAATAACTATTCTGTTATCTTACAAAAATTTGAAATTCTAAGATGTTTAGTTGCACTGTTTTGATCCTTCCCCCAAAAAATCGAAAGGGACTTTGAACCAAAATAACTTACATAGGACATGAATTACGGCAGCTTTTTTTGGCATGCCTGGATGATTAGATCAAATTATGGGTTCACCATATTGATGATCAATGTTTAACAATTATACTGTTTTCTTTCCAGAATTTGAAATTTTTAAAAGTTTAGTAGCAGTGTTTTGACTTTGGACCGAAATCACTTACGTATGACAGGAATTATCAGAGCTTTTTTTGGCATGTAAGGATAATTATACCAAACTGTAGAATCACCGTATTTCTAATTAATCAATATTTGAGAATTAAACTGTTTTCTTTTGAAAATTTGAAATTCTCAGATGTTTAGTAGCAATTCACTACTTTCGTGGTCCGCTTGACCAATTAATACATTACAATTAATTAAGGTTTTTAGTTGAGATGAAAAAAAGTTAATGGCATGAGAGGGATTCGAACCCACGACCTTCGGCTAGATACGCCGCTGCTCTACCACCTGAGCTATCGTGACCTCGATCCACTCGGACATCAACTCCCCATCTCAACCCCACCTTAGAATCCAAACCGATTACACGACATTTGAAAAATGGTAAAAGGAGGGAAAACTCATAAGGTGGGGTTGAGATAGGAAGTTGATGTCCGAGTGGATCGAGGTCACGATAGCTCAAGTGATAGAGCAGCGGCGTATCTAGCCGAAGGTCGTGGGTTCGAATCCCTCTCGTGCCATTAACTTTTTTTCATCTCAACTAAAAACCTTAATTAATTGTCATTTAGTAGCAATGTTTTTACTTTGGACCGAAATCACTTACTTATGACAGGAATTATCACAGCTTTTTTAGGCAAGTTTTGCGTAAGTGGGAATTCTTTCTGTACGACAAAAATTACAAGTGCTTTCTTATAGAGAAAATGGGTTGAATTGAGACGATTAATCTAAAGATCAAAAATTGGAAATTTTGTCTAAAGCAACTACTATTACTTTCTTTACGGCATGAGCATAACATTGATATGATTAAGCTGCAGGGTTTTGCTCTTTGCCTTTTGCTCCCCAAATAACGTTTTATAATAAACTGTTCTTTTGTGGAAATTTTAAACTCTCTCAAGTTTAGATATATTGCCTGAATTTCCACTCTGACACCCAAACTTGTAGTGTGACGTAAAACCTTTCTACCTAAAGGCTTCTTCTTCTTTATATTTTAAAATAAGCTAGGATCAATGAGATTGTTCCAATGTAAAAGTTTTGACTTCTTTCCATCTTCAGTGGTCTATCTTAGGAGAAGAACCTTACTAATTTAGGTCTCTTGACATGTTTTAGCCTTCTGCCATCTTCAGTGTTTATTTTCAAAAGAAAATCATAACATTTCAAACTAGACATTGCGTTAAAAAATCAAAACAAATGTAATGAATTTTTAATCCTCACAAATGTATAAATATGGTCTGAATTTTCACACAGACACCCAAACTTGTCGTTTGACCTAAAATATTTACATATGGTAGAAATTACAACTATCTTTACTGAAAATTGTGATGATTGCAGATCAAGCTATATCTTGATCTTTTGAAGATCACGAGTAGTATGACCTAAATCAATTATGGCATGAACTGGTACTTCGATAATACGAGACTACCAAGCTGCAGGATTGATAATATTGCAGCTTTCATAATGACTAACAATTAAAACTTTTTTTCTTTGGAAAACACAAAACCCCTCTAAAATTTACAAGAATCTGACTGTGTGTCGAATTTCACTTATATTTTGGCCTAAGCCCTTTCGTTTGTTCAGAATTATTACTTTCTTTATTAACAAGATAGTATATTAGAATATCAAACTACAACCTCATCATCATGTATCACGTACAATTAAAACTTTAAAAAATCAAAGATTTCATAGAATAATTATGATGTGACCCTTAGTTCATGGGTCCAAAAGTACAATAGTTCGACCTGAATACCAGTGCTCTTTCAGATCTCACAGTTAGACTGATTCTTCTCTTTTAAAAATGTCAAGCTCCATCTTATTATTTATCAGCAGCAATCCCATGGCGTGTTTCACTAGAGTCGTGATTTTCCTATAATTTTAAGACGCCAATCATCTAATTCTCTCTTGTTGACATTTGGAACTGTCTGTCCGTTCGAGCGAGGGTGCGATGACATGGTACAAACAAGGGTCTGTCACCACCCCTTTGCAACGTTTCTGCCCTAATAGAATGGAAGCGGAGGGATCCATTCCATAAACACAAACAAACAGTTTTTCATCTTAAGGATGCAATACCGAGGAATAAAGACTGTTTAGAATGTTTTTAGAAAACTTCGACTTTCTTTAAATGAAGTTTAATATCATCAGTTTCGATTGGAGTAAGAAATTGGAAGGGACCGTGACAAAATCCACTTTATTTGAAATATAAGTAATTTACAAACACCATCCCTATAAAAAAAAATTCTATAAAGTTCCAATTTTTATTGTTTTATGCGTTCGTTTATCTAAATAGAAAGCTGTTTTACTACGTCGCCTTTTCTGTAAATTATAACAAAAAAAAAAATGGTTGATTGAAGTTGAAACAAGGTCTATTTGAAAAGCATCGATTCCTTTAATAAATCAAAGGTAGCTTTTTCCAAACGGAACGGCCGAAAGCGGGGTTATCGAGGAACAACGATCCCCATTGTCCGATCCCTTTTAAAGGATGATCCTTCATAACTTATTGATAGGTCGCTTTCAGCCGACGGCAAATGAAAGCTGACAATCACGAGAAGTGAATAATCCAGACAATCCACGGAGTGGGGAGAGCCCTTTTTGTAGTTATTGTTTCAAAAAACAAACGCTCGCTTTATGTCTTGAACAAAAACAAAAAATCATTGCTTTAGGTGAACCGCGGTATAGACATATTTACCATATTGCGAAGATTTGAGGATTGATGAATCTGAAATTTGATCGCTACCGATTACTTTGGCCTATTCTTGCTGTTTTGATCTGTAGACTTCTCACCAACATTAGTGGTCGTAACATAAAGAACTAGGATCTGTGGGGTTTGTTCTTATGGTCTGTGGCGTGATGAACCTGGTCGTTTCCTTGTACTTTGGCCTTCCTGCCCTTCCCCTTTTGGTCAATACAAAAATATTTCTTTCTCTGCATCTCCAGTGATTTGTCCCGAAAGGAAATCTCACGGAATTTAAACAAGACACTTAGTTAAAAACATTAAAACAAATTAGGATCTGAGATATAAGTTCTTAGAGACTGATAGGCGATGAACCTTGATTTTCCCGATCACCTCGACCATTCTACCATAGCAGTTGTAATTTGTAAGAAAGATTTTGCTTCTTCAGTGTATAACCACCTTCAAAAGTTGAGCGGGAGTGCGCGAGAATTCGCCGGATGCGCAGCGGCTCCCGGCAGACGAGCAACGCATGGCGAGCAGAAAAGGTAGCTTTTTTTCTTGTTGTCTTCGCTCTTGCTTTTTTTCCCCGGGGACCACAATTCGACATCATCTGAACTCGGCAGCCTATTTTCACGGAGGGAGATCTTTCTACACGTCGGAGTGGACAGGAGTTCGACGATTATTTATCTGCCTGGAAACTGTTCAACGAGCTGCAAGGGGTAACCTCGTGTCCGCAGAACATTTTCATTTTTATTTGTCCGTTTGTTAATTGATTTCTCAGTTATTGCCGGCATAACGTTTAATTTTTTGTTTTCTTAATTTTTCCAAAAGGGCTTATTCAGCCTATTTTTTATCATAGAAAGGATCCATACCTATTTGTTTTATTTAATTTAAATTTAAAAAAGGGAATTTTTATATTTTGTTCATTCTTATTCATAACCACGACATTTTTCTTTTATAAAATATTTTTCATTTCCTTTATCATTTCTGTTATAAGTGGTAGCAGAGCGTGGTTTCGATCCACGGACCTCTGGGTTATGGGCCCAGCACGCTTCCACTAGTTTTTTTCATTTCCTTTATCATTTTTATTATAAGTTGTGGTCCCCGGGGAAAAAAAGCAAGAGCGAAGACAACAAGAAAAAAGTTACCTTTTCTGCTCGCCATGCGTTGCTCGTCTGTCGGGAGCCGCTGCGCATCAGGCGAATTCTCGCGCACTCCCGCTCAACTTTTGAAGGTGGTTATAAGTGCTTATTGTCATCTTCTGTGGTTTTTTAAACGAGGATCTGTGAGGTTTGTTCTTATGGTCTGCGGCGTGATGAACCTGGTCGTTTCCATGTACTTTGGCCTTCCTGCCCTTCCACTTTTGGTCCATACAAAAATATTTCTTTCTCTGCATCTCCAGTGATTTGTCCCAAAAGGAAATCTCACGGAACAAGGCACTTTGTTAAAAACCAACTAGGGTCTGAGCTATATGTATTTAGGGCCTGACGGTTGATGAACCTATTTTTCCCGATCACCCCACCTTTCTTCCTTAGCTTTTTTAATCTGTAGAAAAGATTTTGATTCTCTAGAGCTTCTTGCCATCTTCAGTGGTCTGTTTCGAGAAAAACCGCACAATTTGTAGGTAGTGATGATGGGATGTCACCTGTGAAGTCGATATATAATAAAATTTAATAATAATATCGAATTAATGTATAATAATTAACCCTAAGGACTTAATTTATGACCCAATAATTGATGATTTTGTTTAAAAAATGAGCAAACTGAACTTTCTTCATTGGAATAGAAGCTCATTTTTAGTAATCATTCCTACTTTGCTTTTCTATAAGTTCTGTTCGTCTCAGTCGCTTAGGATAACTGGTGAACATTACCAAACCCGTCCGTTGTTTTGTTGTTCATGTATTGCAAAGCGTGGTAGATATGCTATTGCGAAACCCCTTACGAAAAAAATTAGGTTTATGCAATTACTTGATTTATTGGGTCAATTGTTATCGCCATTGATAATAAAAAGCTTTCTGTTTTAAATTTTTGCTGAGTTTAGACTAAGCGATTTCTTTGGTTAGTTTATTCAGATTGCGTTAGATAAAAAATAAAAAAATCCTAAACATCAGCAATTGTTGCGCATTTATCGCAATTATCAGTCAAATGTTATGCCCATTATTTTATATTTATATTTTATATTTTTTAATTTCCTGATTCCAGATTTATTCAATATTGTAAATTAATCCATATGGGCAGAAAAATAAAAATTTGACGATCAAAAATTATAATTTTTTCTCGCTTATTTTCGTAACAATCCTTGTCATTTTATGTTGTAATTACCTCATACCCAAAGAGGGATCAGCTTTATTTAAACTTCCCAACTCTATGGTCTTTAGTATTGCAGCAAAATTTGCTGAATAAAAGGACCAATAATGGTTATTTGTAGGAAATCCAAAATAAGGTTTATATCAAATCGAAAGAAACTTAACGATTCAATGACAGCAAGTTTTCTATTTTATAATATTGAAGTATGGCGATTAAGGTATCTTAACAATATTGAAAAATCTTATCTTAGCTTCTACAAAAAAGTATTTAAAAGTATTAGGTAAAAAATACCCCCTTTCGGTCTAACTATAGCTGTATTAAATAATGACCATTCCGATAGCAAGGTAATGAAAGATATGGAACAAATATTTGGAGGATTGAAGGTCTTTCAGTAAAAAGGAGATAAACGAGAGATAAAGATAAGAAAAATAATCGCTGGCTGGATATTCCATAGCAAAAGGATCATTTCGTTACGAAAGCACATCAACGATGTTTCTCTCACTGCTTTTTCTCTTGTTATTGCAGGTTTTTTTTTTGCTTGTAATAATAGCGACTAATATGTACTTTATTTATAAACTAGTTAAAAGCTATGTAGTTGTGCTTATATTAAATTATAAATAATATTGAACTTATAAGCTCTAACCATATAAAAAGCAATATCTCATTATAATTGAAATGTATTTAGAAATTTTAAACTTTGTTTAATGTCAATTTTAATGTACAATAACTATCAACATTTTACAACATTTATTAGAAAAATTGACATTAACGAATTCATTGACGTTCCAAATGACAAAAAGAAAAATTAAGAAAAAAATGCTGTGAACTGTAAAATTATGTCAGGCGAAATTTTAAATAACTAGTAAACATAATTGTAAACGTTTCAAAAAATGTATTTATAACAAAATATGTTTTATTTCTCAGCATTGCAGCTCTTCCCCTAATGGAAATGTTACAGATTTACAATTGGACATCCACCAGTTCGAATATGGCAAAATTCGCCTCGAAATGTACCGACTGAACGAAACAATTGAAACGTTCGCCAAAGAATGGAATAACGTGAAATAAGATATGGAGGAGGTAAAACGAGAAATTTACAATGGATTTGTCCTACCCTCGAAAACAACTACCGAAAATTATTATTCGAGACAATCTTATCATGGCAGTAGATATGCAAGAACCGAACCTTATGAGTTAAAAGTACGAGACATGATGGTAAATCCAATTGAAACATACATTAATAATATTACAGAAGGAACGAAAATGCTTCAGAAAAGAATGGCTGCTGTAAAATCCCTGGTTGAATTACAAATGAAAATGGGTAAAGACCATCAAACGACGAATCAATGGGCTATTGAAACCGTTCGTGCTCTCGAGCAATCTTTAGAGAAATTGGTCAAAAAATCAAAAGACGGCATTCAAATTATTCAAGAAGTGTGTAAACAATTTCTAACATACAATTTCCGAGTAAGAAAAGCGGACGATATGACGTTCAAAAATGAGGTCTGCTCCATGCCGGAAGAGTACTACCAGTTCTTCTGCCAAACCTTACAAACATTGGAAGATAAATCAGGCAATGAAAATTAATAAAAAAGTGTGTGAGGTGATTAGTGACCGTTAATCGATATTTATTTAGAAATCGTGAGATGCGGTCTGGTGTGATTAATAAAAAATGGTTAACATTTAGTAGTTAGTTAGTTATTAATAGTTCTAATTCAATGTACGATCCACTAAATATTCTGTAATATCTGGAATAACTTAGTTAATAAAATACATGTTTTTTATATTGTTTGATTTTTTAAACGTACACACCTTTTTTACATTTACTGGCTTGATGCGTTCGTCACTTTTGCTTGGGGGTTCGACGTCTACCAGGTTGACAGGTTGATTTACTCTAGTGGATTTTCACTTTTTGATGAACTCCTGGAGTTTCCCGAGTAGGACTAAAGTCGCAAGGTTGCAGATTGTCCAGATCTTGTTACTGAGTCCAGTGACAAAACATGGCCCATATCTCGGAAGTCTTCAGAAAGGAAATTTTATGGCCTGTATGCAATGCCAGTTTAGTACCAATATAATAGGTCTCCGATATGGGAAATTAATGATTAATTGGAGAACGTATTAATAATATTACAGAAGGAACGAGATTGCTTCAGAAAAGAATGGCTGCTGTAAAATCCCTTGTTGAATTACAAATGAAAATGGGTAAAGACCATGAAACGACGAATCAATGGGCTATTGAAACCGTTCGCGCTCTCGAGCAATCTTTAGAGAAACTGGTCAAAAAATCAAAAGACGGCATTCAAATTATTCAAGAAGTGTGTAAACAATTTCTAACATACAATTTCCGAGTAAGAAAAGCGGACGATATGACGTTCAAAAATGAGGTCTGCTCCATGCCGGAAGAGTACTACCAGTTCTTCTGCCAAACCTTACAAACATTGGAAGAAAAATCAGGCAATGAAAATTAATAAAAAAAATTGTCATTGTTAATAGTTCTAATTCAATATCCGATCCACTAAATATTCTGTCATACCTGGAATAACTTAGTTAATAAAATATATAATGTTTGTATTGTTTGATTTCTTAAACATATACACCTTTATTACATTTACTGGCTTGATGCGTTCGTCACTTTTGCTTGGGGTTTCGATGCCTACCAGGTTGACAGGTTGATTTCCTCTAGTGGATTTTCACTTTTTGATGAACTCCTGGAGTTTTACATGTTGGACTAAAGTCGACAGCTTGCGATTGTGCAGGACTTGATACTGAGGGCAGTGACCGACCATTCCTAAACCTAACACTGTGACATATCATGGTAGATCTCAGGGAGGAAAACTTTTTTTCAACAATAACGCCTTCTTTCATAAATATATAATTTTATTTAACTTTATTTTGAGGTAAGTGTTGCTAAACGCTTTGCTCAGGATGTTAGCAAGACTGAACTCTGTTCATTTGCTCTCTGCTCTGTCGTCAGTTTAGTCTCTCGTCAACTTGTATTTTAGGTTATTCTTTTTTTATATTTACTGCACTGGTTAAAGAATGAGGTGACAGAATATCTATGTCGTCTGCAAAGGTATCAATGGTTTGCGTATGAGATGTAATGCCAACTTTTAAGAGGTATACTTGATACAGTAAGAGTACCAGTACGCTGCCCAGAGGAACACGTTCGATTAGTAAGCTGTAAAGCATCAGATTGGTTAATGTAATCGAACCCTTCAACATGAACAGCAAGCCTGGTACAAAACTCGATCGAAAACTTCGGTTTTGAAGAACTGATCCACTACAGTACTGCCTAAGATCAAATTATGGGTAAATAATATATACAACGCGATCGCACCGGATACTTTAGTGACATTGATGGTTATTAATAATATTTAGACCATTTGGATTGAAGGAATTGTAAAGAATTCTTCTATTAGGTACTTTATTTTAACATGCATGCACTGAACTTACTACACAAGTATTACGAGGTGTTGGTTAAACGAGGTTGGGAATATATATATTTTTTCATATCAACCCTCTGGGTTAAATTTATATATATATATATCCATATCAACCCTTGGAGTGCCGTTGTTTTTGAAAAAAAAAAAAAACGGCATTCAAATTATTATTTGTATGTCGCGTTCGAATGGATTCGCTGGATTCCTAAATAATAAAGTAAATCCTTCAAGTCGTTTGTAATGTCGTTTTTACTAAGATGATCGGCAGAATTCCGTTATTGCGCGTTACACCCTTTATCTCTATAACGCCGCGAGGGCCTTCAACGTCATCATTTTTATTGTTAAATTGATAAGGAGACTTCCTCGGACGTTTTATATTAGACTATGATGAATGAATATTGGATCTCGTATTATGGTGGGATTTTTTTATTATGGCAGTTTTTTAAAATTGGTTTTTCGATTTTATTCTTTCCCTGGGGTTTAATTTACTCTGCTTCTGTTTCTGTTTTACATAAATGATACCAGGTATTTCTGGAGATTCCGTCTTTGTTGCATCTTTGTTTCTGATAACGTTTTCTTTGTTAGTTAAATTGTTTCCATTAATCATTTCGTATATGGTTTTTACCTTTTCTTTATGAGTATTCATATTATTATTAATGTGCGGTGTTTAGTGACCGTTAGTCAATACTTAGTCTGATGAGGTCTGGTGTGACGTAGGTTTTAGAAAACGAAAACATTTATTTATCGTGCCAACGATTCGGTCTTTATTGAGATCATCTTCAGAGCCCGGGATTTACAAACATTGTTTAAATTTAACAAATACATGTCCGATGTGAAACAAAATGTATTTATACAATGCAATAATAATAATAAATTTTTTTTATATTAAATCAAAATATTTGTACTCACTCAATGTGTTTGTTTTCTGCGTATTGTGTCATTCTTGTTGAGATTGAATATATAAAAAAATATTTTTTTTTTTTTGCATTGTATAAATACATTTTGTTAAATGCGGTGAATTTCAATAGGTTTTAATTTTGTTACAGAATGAATAGATCGTTTATACGTTGAAATAAACTACAAAAAATATGAGTGTCTTGTTCTGAAGGTACTCGACGAAAATGGTGTCATTTTATGAGCAAAACCATGAAATAAATTGTTAGTTAAATTTTATGAGCAAAACCATGAAATAAATTGTTAGTTAAATTTTATGAGCAAAACCATGAAATAAATTGTTAGTTAATTTTATGAGTAAAACCGTGTAATAAATTGTTAGTTAAATTCATTATAACAGAAGAAGAACATGTAGTGCCATTTGTCCCCCACATCAGTGAGAACTTTGATGACAAATGACATCTTAATTTCTTATTCCATTGAACATGATAATACTTTTATTTTTTTAATAGTAAAGAGCGGCGTATTGAGCCGAAGGTCGTAGGTTCGAATCCCGCACGTGACACTAGCTTTTTCATCTCAACCAAAACCTTACATAAAGATTAATTAATTGAAATAAGTTATTTGGTCAATCGGACCACGAAATCTTATAGATTTAATATTCAAGAAAACTTTCTATAACATAAAAAGAATAATTAATTGAAATAATTAATATGGTCAATTAGACCACTATCGGTGAGAACGACCAGATATCGTGAGATGCGGTCGGTTGTGATGTAGGTTTCAGAAAAACATTTTCTTTATCGTGCCAACGTTTCGATCTTTATTGAGATCATCTTCAGGGCCTGGGATTTACAAACAATGTTTACATTTAACAATTACATTTAGGATGTGGAAAAGTGAATTTGTACAAGAAATACTTTGTTTGAATATAAAATATATTTTGCATTGTATAAATTAACTTTTCCACATCCTAAATGTATTTGTTAAATGTAAACATTGTTTGTAAATCCCAGGCCCTGAAGATGATCTCAATAACAGATCGGAACGTTGGCACGATAAAGAAAATGTTTTTCTGAAACCTACATCACACCCGACCGCATCTCACGATGTCTGAATAACTTTAGTAATAATCACTTTCTTTTTAAATATGTTATTTTTACAACCAAAGTTATTTTTGGTACGCAAAATAAGGATAAACCTAACTTATATTGTCCATCAGTATATATGATACCAGTAATTTTTTTTCATGCTTAGGAAGATTACTAGATTTCTTAAAATTATAAAATGTTTCTTAAAATATAATTAGTAATTGAATTAATTCTACTTTTAATCTAAAGGCTTGGTTGAGATGAAAAAGTAAGTGTCACTAGAGGGATTCGAACCCACGACCTTCGGCTCAGCTCAATACGCCGCTTCTCTCAAGCTAGCTAGTTGACCGACTTCGATCCACCCGAACATCATCTCATCTCAACCTACAACCTTGCAAATTTTTCCCTCTTTTTGCCAAATTTTCAATTTACCCATATTTAATTAAAATAATTAATATGATAAATTATGACAACTAAATAGAAATATGTATTAGTAATTATCAAGACAGTGCTGCAAGGCGTATTGTCACTTATTGGAGCCGTCTTCTCTCGCGGGTTTGTTTAAAAACGTATTTCGGCATTGCGTCGTCTTCAGTGAGGAGGTCAGGAGGAGCAATGTTAAAACGTGTTTAAAGCGGGAAACACACTTACCCGATGTAGCGCTGTGCGACGCTACCCGATGCTACCCGACGCCTTGCCACGTTTTGGTGGGGTGTGCACATCTATCCGACGCAAGCACACGTCGCGTAGAGTCCACGCGTTTATCACAATAATCACTAACACAATCGCAACGCCTCTTTTGTTTTTAATGCACTATTTTGAGCAAAACCTTGTAATTAATTGTTAGTTAAATTTTACGAGCACAACCTTGAATAAATTGTTTGTTAAATTTAATTGTTTTAAATAATGTTATTCCGATGTTTTGATAAATTTTCCGCCTAACCATCATAATTAAATATTTTTATAAAAACTAATGAATATTTGATCTCGTTTAATTTGGTTTACATGTTGTAATTAATATAATGACAAATAACATATACTTAGGTTGAAATAACTACAAAAAAATGTGAGTGTCTTGTTCTGAAGCTACTCGACGAAAATGGTGTAATGAAATAAATTGTTCGTTAAATTTTATAAGTAAAACCGTGTAATAAATTGTTAGTTAAATTTATTATATCAAAAAATGATATTCCGGTGTTTTGATTAATTTTTTACCAAACCATTAAAATTAATTTTTTTAAAATAAAAACTAATGACTTTTTGATCGCGGTTAATTTGGTTTATATTAAAATAAGTATGTTGTAATTAATATGACGGCAATAATAATGAAGTTAGAATAAAAGTATGAGTTTCCGGTTCTTTTGTATTGACCGTACTCGATACAACCCGACGAAAACCTGGATAGTGGGGATCGCAAAACGTAGGGTAGCATAGCATCGCATCGGGCAGATGTGCACGGTGGTAATACAATCTTACGGAAAATTGCACTTGGATTTGCGTCGGGTAACATCGGGTGTGTTCCCGGCTTAAGCAACTCAACCAGTCAACGAGTGAAGACGTACCCTATAATGACCCTATGCCAGTTCAGGTTACCACTACAAATGCTATCCATCGTGGAAGACCAGTTCAATATCGAGAACTATTGATGAATATCAAAAAAGTGTTTCTATTGTTTGAGAAAAATGAGGAACCATACTTGGCCATACATTGTTACAAAGCATTCCTCACACTCCCGTATCTGTACCTGACCTCCAGACAATATGGTAGTTTCCAGCAGAGTTTCTTTCTCAGAACACTTACCTCAAAGTAAAACTGAAATAAAATGCTATATTTAGAGTGTTGTTAAAGAAATATGAAAAACCCTATCTTGGCTGGATAATTGAATATGTTTCACCTTCTTCGGTCTATACTTGTCGTCCAATTGTGTTAGTGAGGTGTTTAGTGACCGTTAAGTAATAATTATTTGGAGATTAGATTGGCACTCTCAAAACGACATACAATACACATGTTCACAGAAAACAAACACTTTCATCTCTGAAAATGATCTCAGTAAAGCTCGAAACGTTGGCACGATAAAGAAAATATTTTTCTAAAACTAAGTCATACCAGACCGCATCTCACGTTCTCCAATTAATCACTAATTTCCCATATCGGAGACCTGTTATATTGGTACTAAACTGGCATTGCATGCAGGCCTTAAAATTTCTTTTCTGAAGAACTAGACTCAGTAACAAGTTCTGGACTATCTCCAACCTGGCGACTTTAGTCCAACATGTAAAACTCCAGGAGTTCATCAAAAAGTGAAAATCCACTAGAGTAAATCAACCTGTCAACCTGGTAGGCGTCGAACCCCCAAGCAAAAGTGACGAACGCATCAAGCTAGTAAATCTAAAAAAGGTGTATACGTTTAAAAAATCAAACAATATAAAAAACATGTATTTTATTAACTAAGTTATTCCAGATATTACAGAATATTTAGTGGATCGTACATTGAATTAGAACTATTAATAACTAACTAACTAACTACTAAATATTAACCATTTTTTATTATACACACCAGACCGCATCTCACGATTTCTAAATAAATATCGATTAACGGTCACTAATCACCTCACACACTTTTTTATTAATTTTCATTGCCCGATTTATCTTCCAATGTTTGTAAGGTTTGGCAGAAGAACTGGTAGTACTCTTGCGGCATGGAGCAGACCTGATTTTTGAACGTCATATCGTCCGCTTTTCTTACTCGGAAATTGTATGATAGAAATTGTTTACACACTTCTTGAATAATTTGAATGCCGTCTTTTGATTTTTTGACCAGTTTCTCTAAAGATTGCTCGAGAGCGCGAACGGTTTCAATAGCCCATTGATTCGTCGTTTCATGGTCTTTACCCATTTTCATTTGTAATTCAACCAGGGATTTTACAGCAGCCATTCTTTTCTGAAGCATTCTCGTTCCTTCTGTAATATTATTAATGTATGTTTCAATTGGATTTACCATCATGTCTCGTACTTTTAACTCATAAGGTTCGGTTCTTGCATATGAATTGCCATGATATGATTGTCCTGAATAATAATTTTCGGTAGTTGTCATAACTCGCGTTTTCGAGGGTAGGACAAATCCATTGTAAATTTCTCGTTTTACCTCCTCCATATCTTCTTTCACGGTATTCCATTCTTTGGCGAACGTTTCAATTGTTTCGTTCAGTCGGTACATTTCGAGGCGAATTTTGCCATATTCGAACTGGTGGATGTCCAATTGTAAATCTGTAACATTTCCGCTGGAACTGTTGGAATTCTGAGAAAGAAAAAATTAGAAGTTATTTAAAATATCGTTGAATATAATATTATAATTTTTTTCAATTAATTTTTCAATCAAATATTTGAAATGTCAATGAATTCGATAATAATTTCAATTTTACTAATAAACGTGGTAAAATATTCATTCTTGATATATATTAAATTTTGCATTAAAAACTTTAAATGTTCTAAATACGTTTCAATCGTAGTGAAATATTACTTTTTACATTGTCAGGGCTTATCATTTTAATGTGATCTATATTATAATATAGACAAAACTATGTAACTTTTAAATAGTCTAAAACTAAAATACATATTTACAGCTGTAATAATAAGCAAGGAAAAAAACGCTTCTTTACCGCTAATAAAAGTAGAAGAAACAGTGGGAGTCCCATCTTCCATGAGCTTTCTTGACGGAATAATCGCTCTGCCGTGGAAATCAATCCATTTTGTTATCAATAGATATTACGTATATTTAAATCCTTTTTTCCTGCATGACCTATCGTGATCGAAGGCCATTTTGATCATCCGGGATAATGCGTCTTGATTTCGAACGAATCTTTCTTTTTTCACACATTAATTAATTCGTATCAATCTTCGATATATTCTTACGAAAAAGTACAATTTATAGATTAACTAGAAAATTAGAAAATATTGTTATTTCAAAAGAACAATTAAGATAAAATAATAACGACTAAAAAAAGCCGAACCTTATATAAACAACTAGTTTCAAAAATTACGAGATTATATATGTTTAGAGGTCATAATTGACCATATTAATTATTTCAATTAATTATTCTTTTTATCAGAGGTTATAATTGAGATGAAAACGTTAGCGTCACGGGCGTGATTATGAACCCACAATATGACACATTGGACATTTGAAAAATGGCAAAAAGAGGAAAAAATCGGATGTAGGTTGAGAAGAGGAGTTTGTGTCCGAGCGGATCCATGTCACAATAAAACTATACACTAGTATAAATATATAGTGGTTAGAGCAGCGGCGTATTCAGCCGAAGGTCGTGGGTTCGATTCCCGCTCCAGACGCTAACCTTTTCATCCCAATCAAGACCTTAGATAGAAAGAATAATAAATAATAATATGAAACTGAATATATACAACGTCATAGAAAACGGTAATTTAAACACTCACCTCATCTCACTCATAGCTCACACACCTCACTCGCTTACCTCAATCACTCACCTCACAATAACTAACCGTTAGGAAGAGACGTGGGTATACGGATCATCCAGGAACTGATCTAAGAAATAGGTAAACATTTTATATCTGTCTTTTCTCGTCAGAGGAAAAGGTTTCCTACTAATTGTGAGGGATATATACACATTAATTTCATGATGAAGCAGCTATTGTAATGGTTTTTTAAAATTAAAAAAATGGCAAAAAGGAGGGATAATTCAAAAGGTGCGGGTGAAATGGGAAGTTGGTGTCCGAGTGGATAGAGCTAGCTAGCTCAAGTGGTAGAGCAGCGGCATATCAAGCCGAAGATCGTGGGTTCGAATCCTGCTCGTGCCATTGACTTTTTTATCTCAACTAAAACCTTAATTAATTGTAATAAATAAAAAGTAATGTACATTAAAAGATGAGTACACTTTCTAAAATTGTTATGGAAGCCGTTCAGATTTTTCGTACATTATTTCATTCAGTAGCGGATAGCCATCAGAAACATCAGAAAGGGGTACATTCGATTTGGATGAAAAGCAGTAAATTGGCCAAAATTCGAATGTTTCATGAATCGGACTGGGGTTGGTCTAACGTGACGGAGAATTCGATCACCAACAAACGAGGTTTGTAACGGAGAATTTTTTTATAGGGTGTTCAAGTTATGAATTTTCGATAGAAATGTCAGAAATGGTGAATTTTGTGTACCCCTTCACCTCATCCGAGGAAGAACGTCGAAAAATCTCCAAAAATGAAATTTTCGGCCGATCAGGTTGGTTTTAATCTCATTCGACGCAAAAATTAATGCTCTATAGATGCTGCTTCGAGCTGTTTTACGGTCAGGCTAACGGTTTACTAACAATTTCACGAATAAAGTAAAAAACGTGGTTTTTTGCTTGTAGCTCGAAACTAAGGGGTTTGTGGACACAGGTACATAGAACCTTTTTTACTCAGCGTTTAATTTCCTATAAGATCTGGAAGTGTGGCTGATTCGGTTGGGGCCACCCTGTATACAGATATACATCTAATACAGGGTGTGGCAAAAAACATCTGTTCGGCTACTTGCGTTACAACCTTTTCCCGTATATTCTACCTTAAAAATGATACCAAAAGTCCTAATTACCTATGGTCCGAATCTCAACAGTTTCGGAGTTCTTCCACTTTTTTTCTGATTTTTTACGATTTCACGACCTTGCTTCAAATAAACAATGATAACTCCAAAACTAAAAGGTTTTGGACAAATTCGTTGATACTATTGGAAACTACGTTAAATAACGATTAATAGAAAATGAATTGTTGTTTCAAAGTTGAAAAACTTACTATGGTGATTCTAAACTACTATTTCAAAACCTACAGACCAGCAAATTTCCGAAAACGTACTCCTTGTAATATCCATTTTAGTGGTGTAATTGCTTTTTTAATTACAATAATGTTCTTTTGTTAATTTGGGTTCGAAACCAAAATAGTACAAGTGTTTAATTATTTAACTAGACGAATGCAACTTGGATTAAAGAATAACTGTATTATTATTTTCCGGAATAAATTATTTTTAAGATACAAAACGGTTTTAGTTTTCTATGTGATATCTTGTTAACACTATTGTTACTGTGTGGTGTTCAAAAAAGAACAAACATAAAAATCACCACGAGTATTAAAGACATTAAGACATTACTAACAAAATTACATCAATTAAGGCTCAGGGGCACTCTCAACACGACTCACAAGAATGACACATCTACGCTAAAACAAACACTTCGAGCCCTGAAGATGATCTCAATGAAGATCGAAACGTTGGCACTACAGAAAAAAAATGTTTTTCTAAAGCCTACTTCACACAGACGGCATCTCACGATCTCCAAATAATCCAATATGGCTACTTTTTCTGATGAAGAATACGCTGATATATGTCTTATGTACGGGTTTTGCGGGTTTGATGGGACGGCAGCGCGTCGGAAATACATTGGGGAGGGTGAAGAGCATTTCCAATCAAAATTAAAAAACGTTTAATAAATTCATTCAAAATTTCCATAAGTCTTTTGTTTTTTATTATTATTAATCTTTCCACCTTACTAATCCTTCAACCACGGTTTTTTATATTCCTTCATCAATTCTTTCATATTTGAAAGAAGTAATTAAAAAAGTAATTGCACCAGTAAAAAAGATATTAAATTGACTAAATTTTCTGGAATTTCCTCGTCTCTAAGTTTGGAAATAGTAGTTTAGAATCATCATAGTAAGTTTTTTAACTAAAAAATTATTTTTTTCAAATTCACTAATTTTGTGGTCCGCTTGACCAATTAAATCATTACAATTAATTAAGGTTTTCAGTTGAGATGAAAAAAAGTTGAAAAATGGCAAAAAGGAGGAAAAACTCATAAGGTGGGGTTGAGATAGGAAGTTGATGTCCGAGTGGATCGAGGTCACGATAGCTCAAGTGGTAGAACAGCGGCGTATCTAGCCGAAGATCCTGGGTTCGAATCCCGCTCGTGCCATTAACTTTTTTTCATCTCAACTGAAAACCTTAATTAATTGTAAGTTTTCTCTACTAAAACCCTTATTTCACGAAGGTTTACAAGGTTATTATTGATCACATATCTTTGGAAATTTAACGTAGTTTTCAATGGTATAAATGGATTTGTCAAAAACCTTTTAATTTTGGAGTTATCATTGTTTATTTCATGCAAGGTCGTGAAATCTTTAAAAATCAGACAAAGTGAAATAACTCCTAAACTGTTGAAATTCGGATCATAGTTAATCAGGACTTCTTGGGTTCTTTTTGAATGTAGAATCTACTGGAAAAGTTTGTAATACGAGTAGCCGAACACCTGTGTCTATATATAAATTAATTTTTGTATATGTATTTATTTAATTAATTACTAGCTGTTCCTATGCACAATGGAAACCGTTAATTATAGCTCGACCTAATTGGGCACAAATACAATTCTAATTCGTACAAAGCATCAATTTAATATCAAACAATAATTGTATCAATTAGGCTAATTGAGATGGATGTGGAATGGTCGATAAGTCGAAAACCATAAATATGTCGGTTTTCAGTTTTTCTGAGCCGTTGGGTTCATGTTTGTTTTATTACGGCCACCCGGTTCTCGAATTTTTTTTGTTCCTCGGGCCCTTCCTCAACACGATTGCGCTTTTCGACTCGTAACTCATACAAAGTGTGATATGCAGGCAGAAGGGATCTTGAATCCTTAGGGCTTAGGGGAAAAAACTGTGAAAACAAGAGGTAAACAGTTTCTGAGTGATTTAAAACACTTCTGCCTCCAACAGATAAACAATTTGTGCACGGGGATCAATTTTCTCAAGTGTTGGTTTTTTTTTTTTTTTATAATGCACTGATTGAGTGGGTAGAGCCTAAGCTGATCGTCCAGATACTTTTGGGAAGTACTTAAACATTATTATTCTTTTTCAATTTGTTAACTATTCTGGGAATCACCATTTTACTTAGTTACAATCGTATATGGTACGATAAAAAGTAAAACCGACGATATGTGAATTTATGTACAAGGAATACAAGGACAGCAATCAAATGGTCAAAAATCTTTCCAACTAATATCAAGAGAAGAAAAAATAACTTCTCCTGCGGAATGGCACCCCCCACAATATCAGAAGAGGTGAAAAAATGATAGCCAGTGCGTCTGAGACAAGAGGAACTAGGAAGAGAGATAAAGAACGGCCGGCTGTTGAAGACAGGCAGCCCTGGCGAAATATATCTCCAGTCTGAGAAATATTTCTCTCCGCCTGAGACTTAGCGTGACTTGACTCGGAATGTCTTCGGCTCATTGTCTTTTTTTAATAACTATTAACGTCACGTCTTCCGAACGTCCGGAATGATCAAACGTCCGATTAATTGAAATTTTATTATTTGAAGAGGTGAAAATATGACCATACAAGGAATGGAAAAACTACAAAAACAAATCTAAATAACAATTTTTCTACATCTGATTCCATGTGGTTTTTGTTATTTGTCGAAGAATGGGATAAATTAAATTTATTAACACTATCGGCTCGATGAGCACCACTTGACGATCGGTATTGCAAGCCCAAAAACCCGGTAGTTCGAGGCGCTGGCTTACTCTTTATTTTTGTTTGGTAGTGATGGGTGGGTTTTTATGAATTCCGTGCATTTTCTATACTTAGGTCTATTTGAGTGCCTGCTTTCGATTTGTGATCAGCCGAGAACACACCCGACGCAACGCTATGCGACGCTACCCGACGCCTTGCTACATTTTGGTAGAGTGTGCACATCTATGCGAAGTCAAGCGCACGTCCCGTACAGTCACACAGCGTGTATCACAAATCACTGTCAAAATCATAACGCCTCTTTTGTTCCTAATGCACTATTTTGAGCAAAACCATGTAATAAATTGATTGTTAAATTTTATGAGCCCAAACATGTAATAAATTGTTAGTTAAATTTCATTGTTTTAAATAAAGTTATTCCGGTGTTTTGAAAAATTTTCTGCCTAACCATCGTTATTAAATAATTTTTATAAAAACTCGTGAATTTTTGATCTCATTTAATTTGATTTATATTAAAATAATAATGTTGTAATTAATATAACGACAAAATAATATATACTTAGTTTGAAATAACTACAAAAAATATGAGTGTCCTGTTCTGAAGGTACTCGACGAAAGTGGTGTAATTGTATGAGCAAAACCATGAAATAAATTGTTAGTTAATTTTATATTCAAAACCGTGTACTAAATTGTTACCTAAATTCATTATATCATAAAATGGTATTCCGATGTTTTGATCAATTTTCTACCAAACCATTAAAATTAATTTTTTTTAATAAAAACTATTGAATTTTTGATCTCGGGGCATCGCAGAGCGTAGAGTAGGGTAGCGTAGCATAGCAGCGGGCAAATGTGCACGGGGGTAATACAATCTTATGGAAAATTGGACTTTGGATTTGCGTCGGGTGTGCTCCCGCCTTCAGTAGTACGGCTATAAAAACTAATGAAATTTTGATTTGGTCGGTTAATTTGGTTTATATTAAAATAAGTTTATAAAAATTAATATAACGACAATAATACATGTAGTTTGTATAAAAATTTAAGTGTCCGGTTTTTTGTCTTCGACTGTACTCGATGCGACCCGACGAAAATCTGGAGAGTGGGGATCGCAGAGCGTAGAGTAGGGTAGCATAGCATAGCATAGGGCAGATTTGCAAGGGGGTAATACAATCTTATGGAAAACTGGACTTTGGATTTGCGTTGGATAGCATCGGGTAGCGACGCATGGCATTACATCGGGTAAGCGTGTGTTCCTGGCTTATTCGTTTTCGGATCCATTCACCACCGGCTTCATTTTAGTGCGGAGTTCGACAAGTGATCCTCACTTCAGAGATTGTTAAAAATAAGGTAAATTTGATAAACAAATAAAGCTAAATTTTCTCTTAATACTGCTTTCTTCATTATACCAACTTAAATCAAAGCCCAAATAACTTTAAAAATTAGTTCGAAATAATTTAAAAATCGTCTTTTGCTGTTTCTATTGTCTATTTTATTCCAAATTGTGTTCTGTTTTTTAAAATTAATCATTGGAAACGTGTTGGTGTGGGTTCCCGGCCACATAGGGATAGCCGGAAATGAAGAAGCAGACAGGGCGGCCAAAGAAGCAGCCAGAGGATCTCACGACTCTTCCCAACCTATACGCCAAGCGGATCTCAAGTTATTAATTTCAAATACGATAAAAGAAGAATGGAAAAACCGCTGGGCTCGGAAAAATAGAAATAACCCTGCCAAATTGTGCCAGGTTAAGAAAGACGTCGGTCCCTGGTCCACGGAAAATGGGTCAAAAATGGAAAAGGTCATACTGACAAGACTACACATAGGCCATACAAGAATTACGGACGGGCACCTTCTAGCAGGAAAGCGACCGCATAGGTGCCCATTATGCAAAGATATAGTAACAGTCGAGCACCTTTTCATTTTTAGAAGGCTCGACGTATATTGGCAATAATTTGGAATATCATCGGACCTGTGCGTAGTCTTGGGGCACAACAGCGGGCACAAATCTCTGTACCGGTACGTCAGGGCTATAGGGACTTTCAAATGTATATAGTTTATGTGTGTTTGTTCTGTGCTCGTATTGTGTGTGAAGTGTTTATGTTAATATATTAGGATGAACGTAATTTACTAGCGTGAAAGGAAGGGGTTATTTACCCCGCCCCGAGGAATATCGAGTACTCTGGGGTGGTGAATGTGACCAGACTTCTATGTTTGTAT
>NW_019394226.1:525043-551268 GCF_000648675.2 Cimex lectularius
TATATATATATATATATATATATATATATATATATATATATATCATTGGAAAAAAAAGATTGTTGCCATTTGTGACAAATTACACGTTTGTACTTATGTATGTATATAAAAAATGTAGAAAAAATAATAACAGCATGGTAAATGCTTTTCTAAAAAACTAATTTATTCTGTTTGTGATAGTTATGGTTTTAAACTTTCAACTGTTAAATGGTTTAACTAATTTTTTTAGAAAGTAGGTTTTATCATTTCTTGTTTCTTCTTCAAGGACATTGCTTTTTTAGAAAGAATAAACGGGTCTTTTTGGGAATAGGTACCCCCTTATTATCTGTTGTATAAGATGTTCAAAATTGAGCGGCTTATACAACTATTAGCTTATACTTCTCATTGGAACGTCGCGTTGGCAGGGGGTATCGGCGGGTTCAATTTTGCAATTCATGTCGAGTGGCGTGGTTATAGAACTCTTTCAACCTGATGATGAGCTGAATGCTCGAAATCCGGATCGTTAGAAATCAACTTACTGTGAGTAGGATCAATCTTTTTAAAATGGATTCGACACCGCAATCACTCCACCATTTATCATTTCTACGAATGATTCATGTATTGCGTGCCAAACCGTACATCTGAAACACTACTGAAAACAATATCAGAATGTATTCACCCAGGTACAACCATTATATCGGACATGTGGGCATCCTACACCAGCATTACTAATACGGGGGTACGCAGATAGTCTTCGGCCGATCGGCCTCTTGGTTGAAAATGCAAAAATGACAGTATTAAATATTTTAAAAAATAAGAACCTTGAAATAAGGAGAAGAATATGAGCCAAACCATCCACCGATGTTAAACCATTAGTTCATCAATTGTGTGACATTGATTGGCAACCATTATGGGAAGACGACCTTATTTGGCTATGTTGTAAAGCGACAACGGTCGCTTCTGTCTCCGACACTTATTGGTAGGAAATGTGGATCCAAAAGGGAGGGAACCCTCTTGGAAGGACTCAGCTAGGTATACCCGATGTGGGTAAGATAAAGATTAGACGAAAGCACTAGGTATGACGTAAACTAATGACGTTCATATCACTCAAAAAGGTTGGTTGACGGACTCCTCACTCACAACGTCAAATAGATGATTGGCAATAACGTGGGAAGGTATTTCGTTATACAGTCGGAGTAACCGATTACATGCAACCAATTGTTGATAGATACTGTTGTTTTAAACAATTAGATCAATTTTAAGAACCAACTGTAAACAATGTTTGTTTTTTAAAGTTGGTCCACGTGTATGGAATTAAATGAACTTTTGTTTTGTGTTCATCAACAAATGGGTTGTCATTAAAAAACCTTATCATAGAGTCGACGACATGAAAGCTGAAGAATATCCAGCAACAGTGGGTAAAATATTTTTAAAAAATAAAAAACCTCGAGAAAAATCACCTACATCACACGGTTTATCAACGTACAGCCATTAATTCGTCAAATCGTAAAAAAGATACGGACTTCAGTTGACGGTGGGGCGTGACAAAACGCAGCTTGTTAGAAGGTTGTTGAAGGTGTATGCGTGGGCACAATCCTCTGCCGCCCACTGGCCATATTCCACGGATTAATTAATACTGTGACATCGTACCTAGTGTAGGGCGAAATGCCGACACACACACACACACACACACACACACACACAAGGAAGTTATTCGAAAAGAAAGGGTTCGAAAAAATTACACATAAAACCATGCAACCCACGAGACACAATCTATATTTTAGAATAGGAAATTTCTTAGGAAAGGGTGCGAAATATTTACAAAAGCTTATTCTTTTCGAAAATGTCCTCTGGAAGATATGCGCTGTTAGTTTTTATAGCGTTAATTAAATAATAAACACACAGGTTACAAGGAGACAACATAAATGGAGTGCTAGGAATAGCTTCAGCCATCCATCGTTGACTAAAATTATACAGTCTCTTCGCCCCAATGGCTTCATGTGAGTAGTCGGTAGCAGAGCAAGCGATACCTCAACCTCTTACAGGGATTGGTATAGATAATAAGAAGAAAAAGGTTAGAGAGATATAATTAAGATATAAGGGGTATTCACGATGTTTATAAGATGCTAACTCGAATAAAGAAATGTCCAGTAAAATCGTTAATGCTCCCCTTCTTTTCTTAGCATGTTAAACGTTAATTTTTCCATAATGCTGCGCGTGGCGATCGGTAGAACCAAAAACAAAGCTATAACCTTCGATAGCCTCCTTGAAGATTTGTTTTGTTTGTTTTGCTTTTCTTTGGTGATAAATTGTAAGATGCCAGAAGTTAATAAAAAAGGAAAATTAATCAGCTCTTTGATTCAAAATTTTATCTATGCACCGAAAAATTCTAACGAATGACACGCTTCAATTCGTGCTGACATACGTAACTTGTATCCTAAGGTCTAACAGCCTACATCTTTAGGATATGTGGTGATGTATCTATTATGAATGAGAGTATAATGACAGGTCAGAAATTAACAAAAGAAATGTATTGGTCTGATTTAATTAATGCATATTTAAGTATAAAAATTCATGTAAACAAAAAAAACAGCTGTTAAGTTCATGGCTGCCATATTGGTTACCTACACCATAACGGATAGCAAGGTGACTATATTTTCGACCTAACATTGGACCTGGCCTGTTAGATCGAGCAATATTAACTAGCAGATTCTTACAAATCTACGTCATCATTTTCGAGATCGAACACGACTTAACAGAATTAACAGGGTTAACACAAAGATCGTGAATACCCCTATAATTTTGAATCTAATAAAAGTCACCAATACTGACCTAAACCTTTTACACAGAGGGTAAAATTCACGGCTTAATGAGAAAATAATAATAGTATAAATTTCTTAGATTTAACATAGACTGAAACATAGGGCAAACAACAATTCGGTATATACAAAAGGAAGGTCACCGAACGACAATATCATACGAGCACACCGTCACAGAATGGGAGCAGTAAGAGACAAAATTGCAGTACTAAACTACAAAACGATCTAATAAAAGAACCACTGACAAAAAATAAATTAATTAAAACTAAAAATCTTAAATACAATAACTGCTACGACACAAACACGGTAAAAAAAATCACGATCACAGAATAATACCCAAAAAAGCGCGCAAACAAACTAAACTACACCTCTAAAGGAGAAAAAGAGGAAAATAAATTTCCATGTATAGGTAAACAAAGACACCTAAAAAATTCCTATATGAAGAAAATCAATTTAAAAAAAAATGTTTTTTTAATAAATTTCATATAGATGAAAGAACTATGTCAGATGAGATTGTTGAAGTGTTTTCTCAAATTCAAACATACCGTGAGGCTGGGTTACGACCTCAGCAAAATTGACAACGTAAACTGAAACATTACATTGTAAAAGTGGAAATTAATCTCATAAATAAAAACTGGATGACCCCGCCTACCAGGAAATTCATATGTCAACAATTATGAAAGGATATAGTGAAAGACGCCGGTAGTATATAAAATTAGTGGGCCTAAAGCTTTTGTTTTGTTGTTTCGAAAAAAAAACAACATATATTTACGTTATGATTAACAAATGAGAAAGTATAATTTCGATTTAAGGATTTAAGGCTTTTAATGTTTAATTTGCTTATAGTATGTATGTTTTGATGTTCATATAATAATTCGGTTTATACCCATATAATGCTACAGAAATAAAAATAACCCTCAATATTTTATTTTTTTATTTTTATTTTGTCCCAGTACTGCAAAAGTGGAAGGGTGGGGGATGGTGAAGTGACGAGGCGGAGGTGCAAAAGTCTATACATTCCACGTCATATCCCCTGATGGTAGAAAGGTGGGGCAGGCGGTCCCAGATGACAGGCAAAGAAGGTGAAAGGATGGAGGAAGTTTGAGGCAGTCCGATGTACCTCCATTGCATACTACATACTTACATTTCTAGTTCCTTAGTTCATTTCAATCGACTCGATCCTTTTCATAACGAGTACTAGGTCATTGGCTGTCGTTGCTACCATTTCTTCCTTCGGGTTTTCATTTCCCAGGTTATGTCTCCATTGAGAGGTTGCTTCAGTTTCGAAGATGATACATGTGTGGCTGTTTCTTCCTCCTCATTGCATAACCAACTAAAGGCGTCAACATTAAATACTCCCTTGTCATGTGGATGTTTTCTCAGATTCCAGCGACCGGTATATAGTCCTATCACTCCTCTGGGTTTAGCCTTCTTTAGTTCTCGCAGTTTGCCAGTCGTGGTGAGAGTTTGTAACATAAGGTTACTGTTTATATCACCTGTAGAATATAACCACTTCTCCATCAGCACCTCAGAGTCATCAAAGGTAAGAATGAGTAAGTTAAAGTATAGAAGATAAACCTGAAAAGTAACCGATCTAGGATGCTCCAGTGATAAACGCAAGAGAGGTCTGTAAGGTTAAAGCATGTAAGTTACACGAAGGAAACAATCAGATAGATAGGTATTTAGGATGAGATAGGTAGCAATAAAAAGGAATGATTTAAGATTCAGCGGTACAACCTGGATCCGACTGAGAAGTGGAGGCCAATTTGTTGATTTGGAAAAAGTTGGTAAGCTGACATCTTATTGATTATTCACATCATTGAACTTCAGATCTTCAAAAAATTGTGTTGCGGTATTGAATTTATCTTCATCTTGCTGGAAATCTCTACATTAATCAGCCTTAATATGAAAAAAAAATTATAAATTAGGTCCAGCACTTGAATCATCTGATTGCAATCAATACCTGCCTCCATTTCTCCAGCAGTTCAATAAATAATTATTCGTTTATGAAACTCATATTTTTGTTGGCCAAACAGTTGCATTAGTATTGCAGTGTCATACATGAAAAATAAATATTATTGTTCTTTCTCATAAGAATAAGTTAAGACGTTTTTCTCTTTTTATTTGCTGTTCATTCCATTGTTCAATAGACAAAGAGATGGCAGCATAAAATCGTTTTTGACAAAAATTAGACTATTATCGCTTTTACTTCGAGACTATTGTCTCGCCATTTTGTTCTGAAGTGTCTTTATTCATTCCGTGATAGTAAACTTTACAATATGACATCTCTTCAATTTAAAATTTGCATCTACAGAACAACCCTCGGGATTTATCCTTCGAAATATCGATATGTTGAAACGATTTGATAAAATTACTCCGTTAGTTACTTTAATCGAGTTGACTCAAGGGTAATCTTATCAATAAAGATAGAAAAATTATTTACGACAGCATAAGTATTTCAGCGCAGTGCTTATTCCTTCGAGAAAAGGCAATGGCGATGGTTGTCTTACTGCTGCTTCCGCTAATTCTACAGGTATTGAGAATTTTTAGCGTAATATTTATAGGTTATAAAATCGTGGAACAACAAGAATAGTCCAACAATGTCAATAAAATTATATTAATAGAATTAATTGAAAAAAAATTATGGAAGCAATTGTATAATAAGAGAATTTTTAAATAATTGCAGAATGAAAGAAAATAAAAAACAATACATTTTGTTAAGATAGAAACTACATCTAGCTATGAAAATATGGTAAAAATGAAATTTTAAAATTAACTATTTATTTTTTTTAGCATTGTAGCTGTTCACCGATTGAAAGCGATAAAGAGTTAAAATTGGATCAGCGGAATTCTTCTGAATACTCAATTCTACTGAAAATGAATCAAATTATTGAAACGGTTAACACGTTTAAGCTGGGTTGGAATGGCGTGGTAATAAAAATAGAGACGACCAAAAGAGATATCATAAACGACTTTAGTCAATATCTACAATATACTGAACAGGAGAAAGTTGAAGGCCCATACGTTCCTTTTCATCATGGTTACAATTCCCCTAGGGAAAAATCTGAGGAAGATGTACGCAGCATGATGTCAAGTGTCGTTGAAAATTTTGCCTCCGATATCTCCACAGGAATAGATATGATTCAGAACAAAATGGCTGTCTTACAACCCCTGGTTGAGTTACAACTGAAAATGTGTAAATACTGTGAAAAAAAGATTCAATGGGCCAATCAGAATATTCTTGTCGTCGAGAAATCCTTACAAAATTTGATGGACAAATCACAAAACGGATTTCAGGTTATTACCAAAATGTACGAAAATTTTAGAGCCTACAGATTAAAAATAATAAAAGCTAAAGAACAAAAGTTAAAGAATAATATCTGTTCTAACACCGATGAGTACTATAAAGTATTGTGCGAAAAATTCCCAAACCCTAAAAAAGATCTCGAAATTGATACCTTTCGGGAAGAAGATATGGTTACCGTTCCGGGGAAATGGTGAAGAATATTTCATTACTCATTTAGAAATTCATATGATTATTTATTCTAACACCACTGTAATATTATATAACTTGTAGTAGCATAAATAAAATGAATGCAAAATCGAAAGTGTTTGTATTTTCTCCTCAATGTGAGAATTAAATCATACAAATTTTCAACTCAACAAAAATTTAATTGTACAGGTGATCAATGCTATTTTAAGACTACCGCCAAAAGGGAACCGTAGTTACTAGATAAAAAATATACCATTTTGGCTAATTGGGCCCGGGTGCCGAAGAAATAAATTTTTTAAAGGTTTACTGCCTATTTTTGTAAATGTATTTTTTATGGATATTTTTTTTACGCTGGTTAAAATATATGCAGGATCATATTATATAACACTATATATACAGGGTGTCCTTTTTAGATGGTCCGGCCGAATTCCTCTTGAACCAACGACTCTTAAACTACTCTTATTTTCTGGGAAAAAATGGAATTATTTTATCTTTAACCATTCCAAACAATATGGCAACAAACTTGTCACCATAATCCCAGAAACAAATTATGTATTAAAATAATAAACAGTACAATCCTAACCTAAATGTAGATTGAGTAAAACGCAAGATAGACATTGTCCAAAGTTCTTGTTATCAACACATCATGTTTCATGTACAGAGGAACAGCTGAAAACACTTCCACATGCGAATACACACAACTCAGTAATAAAAAAAATTGAATAATCACGTCATACTTATACCAGAAATCAGTCAATTTCTGGCTGTATTCATAACGGGACAAAAACAAAATTTGTCAAGATAATAAATCATAGGTACAAAAACACTGGATCGCGTTTCCTAATCAAAACCAACAAAGGAGACGTGATCCACAGTGACAAATCATTGCTTATTATTAATCTAAAATAACTCAATCCTAGCCATTTTTTCATGAACCAATGACACTGTCAAACAACGAAAAATAAGTGTTTAACATGATTTAGTCTAGTTCCAATTTTTTACCTTTTTTTTGGAGAAAAATTATACAGGGTATCTCAACCCCAGTTCCACATCAAAATTTCAAATGTGACCCCTATACATCCTGACACATCATTTTTAAAGACGTTTTACGCTGAAAACAGCAGTGCAATCGGATTTTAAGTTGGCCAAAAAATGAAAAGTTTATGTCAAAAAGTTTTAAAAAACGAATTTCATTTGTTTCGTTGCTAATTCAATAAATTCCTTCTGCACTGAAATAAATATTAATTGCATTTATCGTATATATTCTCTCATTGTTTCTCAAACTAGCATTAAATTAATAGCAAATTAAAATAATTCATCAGTGCTTATCAAGATTGGATGCATAACTTTCAACTTACAAAATCTTATAGAATTATCAAAGTCTTGAAGAGTATTCACGACCAATTCAAAGAGGATTTGAAGTTGATTAAATGCACCTTTGATTTATTTATTTCCGCTTAATTTCTAATTGTTCTTCCAATTAATGTTATTTTATGTTCAAGTACTTCGCTATTCGATCAAAAAATTTGGTTTAATTGCAATTACTAATTCATTATTTAAGGAATAAATTAATTTTATTTGTTTTCAATGTTGTTTTGGTTAGCCTTCATAACCATGATAACGTTGTCAAATTTTTGTTTGACTGTATTGTCTAAATTCCCAGGTATAAATTTTATAATCGAACTCAGTCTGTAAGATGTCCTCGTTTATTTCTGAAGTATTTATGAATGAGTAAGTGGTTAATTTGTTCTTTAATAAGGGATTTAGAATAATTTATTATATTGCGGAATTATAATGTCTCTTCTATAATACTCTTGGTAAATTTTATTTGTTCTACCATTTTATGACAATGATTATTTAATATGTCAATTTCTGAAAGTAAATCCTTCAAGTCGTTTGTAATGTCGTTTTTACTAAGATGATCGGCAGAATTCCGTTATTGCGCGTTACACCCTTTATCTCTATAACGCCGCGAGGGCCTTCAACGTCATCATTTTTATTGTTAAATTGATAAGAAGACTTCCTCGGACGTTTTATATTAGACTATGATGAATGAATATTGGATCTCGTATTATGGTGGGATTTTTTATTATGGCAGTTTTTTAAAATTGGTTTTTCGATTTTATTCTTTCCCTGGGGTTTAATTTACTCTGCTTCTGTTTCTGTTTTACATAAATGATACCAGGTATTTCTGGAGATTCCGTCTTTGTTGCATCTTTGTTTCTGATAACGTTTTCTTTGTTAGTTAAATTGTTTCCATTAATCATTTGGTATATGGTTTTTACCTTTTCTTTATGAGTATTCATATTATTATTAATGTGCGGTGTTTAGTGACCGTTAGTCAATGCTTAGTCTGATGAGGTCTGGTGTGACGTAGGTTTTAGAAAACGAAAACATTTATTTATCGTGCCAACGATTCGGTCTTTATTGAGATCATCTTCAGAGCCCGGGATTTACAAACATTGTTTAAATTTAACAAATACATGTCCGATGTGAAACAAAATGTATTTATACAATGCAATAATAATAATAAATTTTTTTTATATTAAATCAAAATATTTGTACTCACTCAATGTGTTTGTTTTCTGCGTATTGTGTCATTCTTGTTGAGATTGAATATATAAAAAAATATTTTTTTTTTTTTGCATTGTATAAATACATTTTGTTAAATGCGGTGAATTTCAATAGGTTTTAATTTTGTTACAGAATGAATAGATCATTTATACGTTGAAATAAACTACAAAAAATATGAGTGTCTTGTTCTGAAGGTACTCGACGAAAATGGTGTCATTTTATGAGCAAAACCATGAAATAAATTGTTAGTTAATTTTATGAGTAAAACCGTGTAATAAATTGTTAGTTAAATTCATTATATCAAAAAATGGTATTCCTATGTTTCGATCTATTTTTTACCAAACCATTAAAATTAATTAAAAAAAAATGAAAACTAAAGAATTTTTGACCTCGGTTAATTTGGTTTATATTAAAATAAGTATGTTGTAATTAATATAAAGGTAGTAATACATGTAGGTTGAATAAAAATATGAGTTTCCGGTCCTTTTGTCTTCGACTGTACTCGATGCGACCCGACGAAAATCTGGACAGTGGGGATCGCAGAGCGTAGAGTAGGGTAGCATAGCATAGCGTCGGGCTGATGTGGAAGGGGGTAATACAATCTTATGGAAAAACGGAATTTGGGTTTGCGTCGGGTAGCATCGGTAGTGTCGCATGGCGTTGCATCGGGTGTGTTCCAATACGAAAAGGCCAATAGGAGAGAGTTTTAATTATACCGTGTGGCTCATTTATACCTCTGTGATTTGCTTTTCCTAAATGGTAGTTTTCTATTATCTCTTTAATGCCTTCTCAGTTGGTATGTCTATTAATTTTTCTCCGTATCTACAAAAATCTAGTTCTCAACATTTACATTTAGGAATTTTGAAATCAATCTTTTTGTAATTTCCTTTTCGAAATAAAAGCCGGAATTTTGTCATTGGGATAACTTAATTTTTTATCAATTGTTTAAGGTCTAGGACAAATTGATTTCCCGAGAGCTGCACTAGCATCCGTGTCTTTATATTCATGAATAATTTAATAATTTCGGGTTTAGCCGGTTGAAATTCTACTTCTTCTATTATAATTTGATTAATACTGTTATTAAATGGTTCATCTATTACGGGCACTGTCATCACAGTATTGCCGTCAATATTTGAATGTACAGTAGCGCGATCGTTTGCTTCGTCTGGGTCAACGTTGACTATTGGGAATTCATTATCGGCTGCGTCGATCGGTTGTTCCAAATAGGCGTCCAGTTAGTTCGAACTCGCATAGATTTTCTTCTCGCAAATCGGAAAATAAATCGTAAAAGTCCTGTAACAATTTTTATAAACTTTTATCATTTAAATTGTCAGAAGTTACGTTGGCATTTATTTTCACTCTTGACCGAGCAATCACGGTTTCATATGGGTATGGGATTATTTTTTTTTTAAATTTTACGAGGGTTTGCAACAGCGGGGCTATATTAACCCTTGGGATGCCGCTGTTTAAAAAAAAGCCCGTATGTAAGTATTTCCTGCATTCGAACCTGAGACCTTTATCTTACAGTGATGAGCGTCAAGGTTGCGGCCTCCCTCCCACTGCCACGAGCTTATTGATTCATCAAATTATACATTTTTTATGTAGATTTCTATGATTTTTTTCTGAGGTTCCACTTTTTACGCCTTGGTCCAAGTTTGGTGTTTGGAGATAGGGAATTTCAATTTTCTGGTGAGGGGTGCTTAGTGTATCTGTTCTGAAATTGATGTGGTAATCCAATGTAAATTATCCAGACCAATCGTGATGTCAAAATGGTCATGAAAGTGACATTGAATTTTACGAAGAGTCTATCAAAGTTAAATAATTCTGCACAATATATAACGGTGGTTTATTTTTCAAATGATGATCTGTGAGCCTTTCAATCCTGAATGGCTTTAATTTGAATTTTTATCAATCAATAAGAATCTATTGATCTATCGTATCAATAAGAATTTTTAAATTTTTGTTTGGGAATAATTTATACGGAAGTTTACCTTTGGGCGCACGGTTATTCAAGTGGTACTCAGGTAATTTTCTCCCTGACCTTAGAATTTGAATTACTTTTTCAGTAGTGACATAATTTAATTCTTCAGTTTCCTAAGCTTGTCCTGAAGGCTGATTAAAATCTTGAAGTCGTGTAAAATGTTGAAAAGTTAACAAAAAAATGTGAAAAATTGAATTTTTTACGAGGGTATTTCAAGAACGGTTATATGAGCCCTTGGGGTGCCGGTGTTTTTGGCAAAAAGCCAATTTGTAGGTGATGAAGGGCCGCTGGATTCGAACCCGGGTTCTTTACTTTACAGTGATCAGCGCCTCAAGCCGGGAACACACCCGATGCAACGCTATGCGACGCTACCCGATGCTACCCGACGTCTTGCCACGTTTTGGTAGGGTGTGCACATCTATGCGAAGTCAAGCGCAAGTCACGTACAGTCACACAGCGTGTACCCCAAATCACTATCACAATTACAACGCCTCTTTTGTTCTTAGTGCATTATTTTGAGCAAAACCATGTAATAAACTCTTAGTTAAATTTTATGAGCACAACCACGTAATAAATGGTTAGTTAAATTTTATGAGCACAAACATGTATTAAATCGTTAGTTAAATTTTATGAGCACAACCACGACATAAATTGTTAGTTAATTTTAATTGTTTTAAATAAAGTTATTCCGTGTTTTTCTGCCTAACCATCTTAATAAAATAATTTTTATAAAAATTCATAAATTTTTGATCTCGTTTAATTTGGTTTATATTAAAATAAGTATGTTGTAATTAATATAACGAAAAAATTACATATACTTAGTTTGAAATGAACTACAAAAAATATGAGTGTCCTGTTCTGACGCTACTCGACGAAAATGGTGTAATTGTATGAGCAAAACGATGAAATAAATTGTTCGTTAAATTTTATGAGCAAAACAGTGTAATAAATTGTTATTTAAATTCATTATATCAAAAAATGGTATTCCGGTGTTTTGATCAAATTTCTACCAAACCATTAAATTATTACTTTTTAATAAAACTAATAAATTTTTGATCTCGGTTAATTTTGTTTATATTAAAATAAGTATGTTGTAATTGAAATGACGACAATGATACATGTAGTTTGAATAAAAATATGAGTCTTCGGTTCTTTTGTCTTCGACTGTACTCGATGCGACCCGACGAAAATCTGGACAGTGGGGATCGCAGAGCGTAGAGAATGATAGCGTTGCATAGCAGCGTGCTGATGTGCACGGGGGTAATACAAACATGGAAAATTGGACTTTGGATTTGCGTCGGGTGTGCTCCTGGCTTCAGTCGTTGCGGCCACTGATGACCCACTCAAAGGTGTTTGACGATTGTTTTGTTTCTTTGTGGGACGAAGAAGAGGACATCGGATATACCATGGTGGAAAAATTGTAGTTCTCTTCACAATTGAACCAGTTGCATCGTCAAAATAATTAATAGCCTAATGCTTATTATGAGTCCTAACAAAAATATATGGTAAGTAGATCATCTAGGTCAGTGTGCAAGAGTTTCTGTTTCCAGGGCTTACATACTTACATTTATCTTTATCTTACTACTTGACAAAGGAATAATACCAAGACTGTGTTGGTAAAAGAAAAACGTTTAATTATAAATCAACTGTAAAACTTTACTAAGAGACAGCAAAGTCCATCAATCTCAGTCATTTTTTATTTGTATATCACACAGTTTAGTGTTACTGTTATTTCCTTTCAAAACCCTCACCCGAACAACAAAAATTAGACAGTTAAACGATAATAGTTTTCCTTCAAAATCGGCCACCGTCTAGAGACTTGGCTGGATAAAAAAAGGGCCGCCGACGTTGAACCGTGGAGGAAAAAATGGATAAACAATGGGCACGAAGCCGTGTCGCGGAGTGGGCGCATCTCGTAAATAAACGTATCCACCGGGGCCGAAATTTGTGTCCCCATGAGAAAGAATGCCCGTCGAATCCCGTAAATAACGCCCAGGATCGGCTAATGAGTCCGTGGAACTGTTCGGATGCACACCTGTTTATCCAGAGATTGCCCTTATAATACGATTTAATCTCCGTTCCTGGCATTTCATTTTAATTGATTCTACAGTCCGAATTCCTCTTTACTTCCTCGTTAGAATAGGGTCGAGAATTTTACGATCCCATGTGGATATTCTGACTTTTTATGTCTTATCGACAAGACTTTTCCCTCTTCGAACTCTCGACGTTCTCTCACGATCTCGTCGAGTCCATGTTACTCTTGAATTTTATTCTTGGTAAATTAGTTTTACTTATAAGCCTTACAGCATTTATCGTCTATCGCGATTGAACTGACCTCCTACATTTCTCCCTCTTGAAAAGCTTTAGTGATGGCATCTGTTAGACAAGGTTTGAACAAAACTTTTGCGCATAGTGGGAAAGATTACTATATGACCTTGTTTAATTCCAAATATTTCACAACAGATGACACCTGTCTCTGCAGATATTCAGAACGAACTGATCTACTTCAGAAGATTGTACTGCTATTTGGCGAATTGAGGAAGAAAAGTGATAGTTGAGGCATGTATGGTATAAAAAATTGAAGGTATTCTCGCGGCCTTCGAACTGTAGTCTAAAGCTGGGAACACACTTATCCGATGCTACCCGACGCCTTGTTTCATTTTCTGCACATCGGTTCGACGTCAAGTGCACGCCACGTATATTCACACAACGTGTATCACACATCAGACAATCATCACAATCGCAACGCCTTATTGGTTCTTAATACATTATTTTGAGCAAAACTATGTAATAAATTGTTAGTTAAATTTTATGAGGACAACCACGAAATAAATTGTTTGTTAAACTCAATTGTTTTAAATAAAGTTATTCCGGTGTTTTGATAAATTTTCTGCCTAACCATCATTATTAAATAATATTTATAATAACTTTAACTATAAATTTTATGAGCACAACCATGTATTAAATTGGTAGTTAAATTTTATGAGCACAACCATGTAATGAATTGATAGTTAAATTTTATGAGCACAATCATGTAATGAATTGTTATTTAAATTTTATGAGCAAAACCATGAAATAAATTGTTACTTAAATTTTATAATCAAAATCGTGTAATAAATTGTTAGTTAAATTCATTCCATCAATAAATTGTATTCGGCTGTTTTGGTCAATTTATATATGAATTTATTAATAATAAATACATATAATCTGATATAATTTTATACTGTGCAATGAACAAATATTTCATAAAATTTTCAACTTGCACACGGTGATTAAAAAACAAATTTCATTGATTTCATTCAAAAAGGAAAGCCCGAGGGGATCGAAGTCACGATAGCTCAAGTGGTAGACTAGCGGAGTATCAAGCCGAAGGTCGTGGTTTCGAATCCCGCTCTTGACACTGACTTTTTTATCTCAACTTAAAACCTTAATTAATTGCGTTAATGCATTATTTTGAGCAAAACCATGTAATAAATTGTGGGTTAAATTTTATTAGGAAAACAAGGAAATAAATTATTAGTTAAATTTTAGTTATTTCGTAATTAGTTAAATTCTATCAATAAATTGTACTCCGATGTTTTGATTAATTTTCTGCCAAACCGTTAAAATTGATTTTTTTTTAAACTCATGAATTTTGGGTCTCACTTAATTTAGTTTATATTAAAAAAGTATGCTGTGATTAATATTACGACAATAATACATTTAGTTTGAAATAAAAATACGAGTGTCCGGTCCTTTTGTCTTCGACTGTACTCGATGCGACCCGACGAAAATCTGGACAGTGGGGATCGCAGAGCGTAGAGTAGGGTAGCGTGTGGCATCGGGTAGATTTGCACGGAGGTAATAAAATCTTAAGGAAAATTGGACATTGGATTTGCGTTGGGTGGCTTCGGATCAGGTCGGGTTGCGTTGCGTCGGCTGTGTTCCTCGCTTAATTGTGAGAAATCTGTCCTTTCGGTCCAAAAAGAACCGTTTTTGTGCAGAAGAACTTTGTGCCTTATTTTGGAAAGCGATAATGTCAAATTTAATCCGTGTTCATGAGAAATAAAACAGTGTACACGTAGTTTTAATTAATTCCAGGCACATCATGTAAATCAGTTAACCTGATAAACGATTTGTCCCAATGACACGGCCGTTTAAAAGAGCCCGGTGGTAATAAGAGATCGTGGACAATACAACGGAGCTGGCTGTTGTTTCACACCGTTTAGAACAAATGGCCCCTGTATATATATAATATTCGTCGGTACGAGACAATAATGTGTCTGAAACAAGGCCTCCCTCCGGTGGAGGGTTTCCATGGGCAATAAGTCAGACGGTCCGACCCCCTAAGACGTCCTACGTGGTCCCGGGATTGAGTCATATATTTAGATTTTATCTCCTTTTCACGTGGAGGCCCGGTTGGAGTTATTTTTTATTTTTTCCCCTCGACAAATTTTCCAAGACCGGGGGCCTGAATTAACCAACGGATCACGGTGTCTTCTCGGTTCGAATGCAGATTGGTGCAAACGAGGCACGGAGGTGTCCCCGCACGTCAGTGAATGCAAATAAGTAGCTGCTTCGATTATGAATGGGATTGTTACTTTTGAATGTGACACAACCTGGCCGGACTGACGTGGTGGCGGATACCTTATAAAAAGATGAGTTACAATAAGCATAAACCTTCATAAAATTTAATTGTTTATATTATTAAAAGAGGCATTTCTTAAGTTGAAGACGAGGAAAATATGCACGACATCACGAATTTTGATATCATGACGTAAATCAGTCAAATTGTATCTATTTAAATTATAACAGAGTTACCTCCCTCGCCCTCTTCTTATCTATTCACATTATCTCATTCTCTCTCTCTCTCCCTCTCTCTCTCTCTATGTGGTGTTACATTTGTGAGTGGAGGTGTCCGCCTGTCAATCTTTGTCTTTTTCAGTCAAATAATCTCTCTATTTTCTTAGTTTTTCTTTCCCTACTCTCTCCCTCACCCTCTCTCTCTTTCTCTTTATTTCATTCCGTTCTCGTTACTCGTAAAATCGTACTGGACTGAAATTTGCGAGATTTTCATACAAAAATATCTTCTTTTCTCTCTTACCTCTCCATCTTTCTTTCTTAATTTCCACTTCGTTACGATCTGCCTTAAGTCTTTTTTTTCTCTTTCATTTTTCTCTCCCTTTCATTTCTCTCTCTCTTTCTTTTTCTTCTTCTCTCTCTCACTCTCTTTCTTTCTTCTTCGCTCTCTCTCTCTCTCTCTCTCTATCGCTATTGTATGATTTTCTGTTTTCCGAATTTTTTTGATATTTTATTCTCTATGTGCTTCTTTCTGTCTTTCATGCGCTCTCTATTCTTCTCTCTCTCTCTCTCTCTCTCTCTCTCTCTCTCTCTCTCTCTCTCTCTCTCTCTTTCTCTGTCTATCTATCTATCTATCTATGTATCTATATTTGTTTTTTCTCTTATTACTCTTTAATTTTGAGAGAAGTCGTAATCGACCAGAATTTGAGAGATTTCTTAAACAAAACGTTGTTCCTATCCTCATCCCTCCTTCTTTTTTCTTTATCTTTAATAGCCCTATACTATGTTTCTTTCCTTAACTCTCACCTTTCTCTTTCATCCTCTCTCTCTCTCTCTCTCTCTCTCTCTCTCTCTCTCTCTCTCTCTCTCTCTCTCTGTATCCCTCCTTCTTTTTTCTTTATCTTTAATAGCCCTATACTATGTTTCAATTTTGTGAGCTTAAATAAAATTGTCAATCTCTCTCTCTCTCTCTCTCTCTCTCTCTCTCTCTCTCTCTCTCTCTCTCTCTCTCATATCACATGTCTTTGTTTTTTTAATCACCAGTTATCTTTTTCTTTGTCATTCACTCTCTGTTATTTAGTCTATTGTTTATTCTTTATTATATATACAGGATTTATTTTTACAGTAACACATATTTATATTACACCGTCATGACGTTTTACTTTGAGCAATAGTTAACAGAATATTGCAATGTTTGATTTATTTCCAATAATTTCTGACTGACATATTGATGACTGATTTTATGATATATTACCTCATAAATATGAATAATCTTACTTTGCTAATACTCTTTGGTGTTTTCAAGCTGGCTTTATTAGTTTCTTCTGTAGATAGATTATTATGAAGAATTGAATTGTTTTAAATTATTTATCCTAAACCTACGCAAACGCAATCCATAATTGCCAATTAAATAAGCACCGATTAATCGTTAGCTTCCGTCGATTTCATGGAAAAAGTCAGCGTGTAGGCTGACCAGCCAGTTGTGATTATACATTTCGACAAACCCCATTGACAAGAGATACTTAAAAACCGTTACAGAACAGATCTTGATCAAAGCCATGGAAGAAAAAGTCAATTACCACTTGGGGGGGGGGGTATTACCATATTAAATTACAGCTCGCCGACGACACCAGTTTTTTCCCCTAATTATGTAAAACACGGCCCCACTCGCGTAATGGCCGATCACCGGCATAAGATTAGTGGACACTTTCCTCTTTGAATCCGTTTGTCACAGATTAAAAGTTGCCCGGGAATAAAAGTTTAAAATAATCGCCTTAATTATACATGAGGTAGGTCTAATTGTGATAATTAATACAAGGGTGAACGTCCGGTTGTGACTTTTCTAAGAGTAAAGTAATACTTAAACATTTTTCTTCACAAAAAAAGACGGTTGTGATATACGACTGATAGCTGTACGTAAGTTCAATTATCGAAAAATATATTTCCCCTTGTACTGACATTTTTGAAGTCTGTTAAATACATTCCAAAATAAAAAAAGCAAACAAATCAATCTAAACTTCAACGATTACTTGGAGATCGTGAGATGGGGTCTGTTGTGACGTTGGTTTAGAAAAACGTTTTCTTCATCGTGTCAACGTTTCGATTTTTGATTATTTGGAGATCTTGAGAAGCGGTCTGGTGTGACGTTGGTTTAGAAAAACGTTTTTTTTATCGTGCCAACGTTTCGATTTTTGATTGTTTGGAGATCTTGAGAAGCGTTCTGGTGTGACGTTGGTTTAGAAAAACGTTTTTTTTATCGTGACAACGTTTCGATTTTTGATTGTTTGGAGATCTTGAGAAGCGGTCTGGTGTGACGTCGGTTTAGAAAAACTTTTTTTTATCGTGCCAACGTTTCGATTTTTGATTGTTTGGAGATCTTGAGAAGCGGTCTGGTGTGACGTTGGTTTAGAAAAACGTTTTTTTATCGTGCCAACGTTTCGATTTTTGATTGTTTGGAGATCTTGAGATGCGGTCTGGTGTGATGTAAGTTTAGAAAAACATTTTCTTTATCGTCGTTCGATCTTTATTGGGATCATCTAGAGGGCTTTTTTTCACATTCTACATGTAGTGGTATAATTTAAACAAAGTCTATAAATCCCAGGCCCTGAAGACGATCTCAATAAAATTCGAAACGTTGGCACGATAAAGAAAATGTTTTTCTAAACCTACGTCACACCAGATCAAATAATAATTAAACGGTCCCTAAATACCACTCCAAACTATAATTCTGTTATTTATTTCAAATGATATGTATTTTTCTTGTTATATTAAGTACAACATAGTTATTTTAATATAATTCAAATTAATTGAGATCAGTATAATTTTTAACTAAGAAAATCAATAAAACTTGAAACATAATTTAATTTTGAAAATATAACCTACAACCTATTACACTACAATTTCTGTGTTTCTACCTCATTCCTACTTCTAAATTTGTCTTATCTCAATTTAGCGGAATGAGCTACTCCCCTAATTTGCTCTTTTCATACTACATTGACTGGAATAATGCTACAAAAACGAAACAAGAAAATTATATGTGGAGGAAAAGGAAATGAATTGCCTGTATGAAAAAACCTGACCTACATTTTAAATACAGACGAATATGCAAAACAATAAGGTGATTTTTGTCCATATTCAACCAAACGTAATATCACTAAATAATTAAAAAACAATATAAATATTACACACTGTATGATTAAAAGTTTAATCTAGGTGACGGTGAACCGATAACGTCATGGTCACCCAAATGTTCCATAAATAAAACTTACAACTACCCACTTTATGAGAGAGTAGGTTTTGTCAAATTGATCACGTTATTATGACAGAATTAACGGCCCATTTCCGATTGGCACTGTGTGCAAAGGATGCGTCAACATTAATTCAACTATATTCGATTCGAGCCTCGACTTAGGAGGACGGTATTAATGCATAAATAAACACACGAGTTTGCAATTAACACGTATGGGTTGCCAGAATTAATTATTACAGGATTCCGAACCAGTTTGCCCGTAAACAGTTTTATTTGAACTGGGAGTTATAGCCTCATACACGGTTCACATTATCAACAAACGTTCATACGCATACATTGGTTGGGTTATTTTTATCTTTCGATTTGTTTTACACGTTTCCAATGGTCACATGTTTTTTCTTTTATCAAATTGTAGATAAAGTTATGGTACATTTTGTATGGATAAACCCTGTTCTCAATGGCATGTCAAGCGCCACGTTTAAAATGTAATATCTAGCTAGAACGTGCGTATAAAATTAATTCTAACTATTCAAAAAGTCAAATCGAATAATCCCAAAATTTCCGCTAAAGAACTAAACTAAAAGAAAAAGTTGGATGGCAGAGAGAGAGAAAGAGAGGCAGAGAGATTAATGACTTATTAATACATATTTTCTTTATAATACCGGTCATTTGGTCAATTTCGAAGAGAGATGGCTGGAGTAAAGAAAAGAATGACATTAAAAGGGAGTTATACTTTAGTCAGAGATAGACATAAATTGAAAGTCATAAAAGCACAATGAGAAAGAGAGAAAGCAAAAGAACAGAAAGTAAGTAAAGGAGGATAAAAATTGATATGGAAAGACAATCAGAGGTTTAAAAAACAGACAGGAGAGGGAAACAGGAACCAGAGATGTGAAGTCGAAGGGGTAGAAAAAAAGAGAGAAAACACAAGGGAGGAATAAATAAAAAATGCAGTAATAGAGGAAAATATTTCAGTCAGAGATAGGTATGAACTGAAATGCACATGAAGGGGAATGAGGAAAGAGAGATGTGAAGTGGAGGAGGTAGAAAAAAGAGAGGGAGAAAGAAAGGGGGAGAAAGAGAGAGTGGGAAAGAGGGAGAGAGAGTGAGAGACAGACAGACAGACAAAGGGAAATATTAAGCGAGGGATGAAAGAAAGAAACAAAAACAGTGAAGACGCAATAGATGCAAAGACATTTTGAAAGAGATTGTGTAAGAGAACAACCGACAGACGGTGGACAGAGACAAGGGAATGAGTATAAAGAAGATTCAGAGCAAGAGAAATACTAACAGGCGTGCGAAAAGAGAGAGAGGAGGGAAGTAAAGAAGAATGACAGTAAAAGGGGATAACATTTAAGTCAGGGATAAACATATACTGAAAGTGAAGTGATATGAAGTCATACATACAATACATTAAAAGAGAGAGAGAGAGAGAGAGAGAGAGAGAGAGAGAGAGAACGCGCGAGAGATTTAGATAGAGATTGAGCTAGAAAGTGAGAGAGAGAGAGAGAAAGATAGTGAGAAAGCGAGGGAGGAAAGGAAGAAACATAAAAAGAAGTTAAGACGCCATAAATACTTTTGCATGAGTAATTTTGAAAGAGATTAGCGAGCAGAGAACAACTGACAGACAGTATAAGAGACTAAGGGAATGATACTACAGAAAGGTGAGAGCAAAAGAAATACTGACAGGCGAGCGAAAAGATAGAGATAGATAGATAGATAGATAGATAGATAGAGAGAGAGAGAGAGAGAGAGAGAGAGAAAGAGAAAAGAAAGCGCGCGCGAGAATGAGATAGATAGAGAGAGAGAGAAAACGCGCGAGAGATTTAGATAGAGATTGAGCTAGAAAGTGAGAGAGAGAGAGAAAGAGAGTGAGAAAGCGAGGGAGGAAAGAAAGAAACATAAAAAGAAGTTAAGACGCCATAAATACTTTTGCATGAGTAATTTTGAAAGAGATCAGCGAGCAAGAGAACAACTGACAGACAGTATAAGAGACTAAGGGAATGATACTACAGAAAGGTGAGAGCAAAAGAAATACTGACAGGCGAGCGAAAAGATAGAGATAGATAGATAGATAGATAGATAGATAGAGAGAGAGAGAGAGAGAGAGAGAGAGAAAGAGAAAAGAAAGCGCGCGCGAGAATGAGATAGATAGAGAGAGAGAGAAAACGCGCGAGAGATTTAGATAGAGATTGAGCTAGAAAGTGAGAGAGAGAGAGAAAGAGAGTGAGAAAGCGAGGGAGGAAAGAAAGAAACATAAAAAGAAGTTAAGACGCCATAAATACTTTTGCATGAGTAATTTTGAAAGAGATCAGCGAGCAAGAGAACAACTGACAGACAGTATAAGAGACTAAGGGAATGATACTACAGAAAGGTGAGAGCAAAAGAAATACTGACAGGCNAGTGAGAGAGAGAAGTGATGGAGGAGTGCACAGATAAAAAAGGGCTGGGAAATAGGGAAAGAGAGAGAGTGAGAAAAATAGAGTGCTGCAGAAATGAACAGATAAAAAGTGAGAGAGAGAGAGAGAAGCATAGAGTAAGGACAGAGTAAGTGAAAGAGAGCGAGAGAGGGAGGGTATTATAAAGAATGAAAAAGATACAGAGAGGTAGGAAGAGTGAGACATTGCCTCTCCTTCTGAAGGAGACGTGTGAATAACATAACAATGATAGGAAGAGATATAGGGCCAAAAGGAATAAGGGAGTGACTAAGATAGGGAGGGAGAGAAAACATACTATAAAGGCGTTATGAAAAGAGAAATAAAGAGAGGGAAAGGATGAGAAATGGCGAGTTTTGGAAAGATGAATTGAGTGGGTGAATGACATAGAAAAGAAAAGAAAAATTGAGAAAGGCAGAGAGGGTAAAGATGAATAAAGAAGGAAACCAAAAAGTGGGAGAGAACAGGAGGGCTAGGCAGAAACCGAGGAGCAAGAGAGGTCAGAGGGAGAGAAAAAGTGAGAAAGAATGTTTGAGAGGTTCGGAGGTGCGATGGATACGAAAAATGTGTGTGTGTGTGTGTGTGTGTTTGTGTTTGTGTGAGTGTGTGTGTGTGTTTGTTTGTTTGTTTGTTTGTTTGTTTGAGTGTGTGTGTGTGTGTGTGTGTGTGTGTGTGTGTGTGTGTGTGTGTGTGTGTGTGTGTGTGTGTGTGTGTGTGTGTGTGTGTGTGTGTGTGTGTGTGACTAATGTTGTCATAAAATGAAGTATGTAATTTCATAATTTGAGTTGTTCATTTAAAGCAATTTATATTTAAAAAACAGACGAAAAGAGTTTAGTCAGATTTGTCTATTGCCAAACTAATATGTTCATGTCGGTGAGATTTACTGTACTTATTTTTTTTATGAGGTTTTTTCTTTTAGTTGTTCAACGGCTGGTGTATACAACATACAATACATGAGTGATTCTCAACTTTTCCGTAACGAGATCTCATATTGACGAAAATCTCACAAACCACCGGGTGGAGAAATCAATCAATTACCTCACGCCAAAGACAGACAACTGGTTATAAAAGGGACGGATTTATAGTTGAAACAAAATCAAAGGGCAAGGAATGAAACTTCACGCTTCATTTGTGCCTACCTCTCCTAAAGAGACGACGGATGTCTCCAGGGTCACTATAAACCCAAAGTGACCTTGTTAGAAGGAAATGGACGGGGAGTAACGATGAAATAAAGTCCCACCAACGTGATCTATTGGTTCTACGGTAAGTCAAACCCAGGAGGCAAAACCATAAAGATGACAAATCGAATTCTTCGGCCAGCTGCCGACACTGTACACGGAGTCATCCTTTTCTTTGATTTATCTTTAAAAAACCTAATACCGACAATGTTTATTTACTTAAAACAAGTGGATAACGATCTGTGAAAAGTTAAGGAGTGTAAGGGGGTTCAGCGTACATAATGCACCATAACGAATTTTATAACTTTAGAAGTGATCACCAGAGAAACTCATAAAAATGGATCAAACGTTCGATTATGTAATTATTTCAATTCAATTTCCAAAGTAAAATATTGAGAAAGCTACATTTCAATTTTGTAACAATCCAAATATCCTCCGATCATCCTTATGCCTATTATCGCTGGTTGATTTATTTTTTGCCACCTAAAGTACTTAGTTTGTATGTTATTCCGTCAGTTGTTCAACTCGTTTTTACGTTTAAACTGTAAATATAATTCAAATTTTCCTCTCACTGACTCTATTCTAAATTCTATCCGGTTTTTGGCTGACGATGTGTCTTTTTAACTATATTGGTTTTTCTTGTTGGATAGAATGAAAAAGTAAGAGCAGAGGGAAATTCAAATATCAAAAAAGAACGTAGTGAAAAAATGATTTAGTTATTGTTGTGTAAGAAATTTATAGAAAAACATAAAGGCTGAAAAAGCACTGAAAAAAACTATACTGACATTTAGGGAGAAACAAGAAGTAAAATAAAGGGAGTTAATGTATGAAGCGAAGAATTGCGGTAAAATGGGCGTACAACCTAAAACATAAATGAAAAACTTACGTTGTACATTATACATATACATACAATTTATACAGACTCTGTTTGCCTTTACAATTTATTTTTTAAATGGAATGCAAGAAAAAAGTTTCACATATTTTTTTATTAAATATTTCACGTTATAAAAATAAGAGAATGAGAAAATGAGAGAGAGAGAGAAGGAGAAAGAAAGAGAGAGGGAATGAGTGAATGAGAAAAAAGAGACAGAGAAAGATAATAAAAGGAAGAGAGAGTGTGGGGAGAGAGAATAAAAGTATGAGAAAGTTAGAGAGAGGAAAACAAAGTTACAGAATATTAAATACGTAGATAGATAAACACATGGTACAATAAAAAGGAGAAAACATAAAAACATCTGTCCGACCATGGCAACATAACAGTACAGAAACAAGAGATAGAGCTAGACAAAAAAGTAAAGTGAAAAGTGAGAGAGAGAGAGAGAGAGGGAGAGGGAAAGGTAGCAAGAGGTAGATAGATAAATAGATAGGAAGAAGAGAGTAGAGGTACATAGATGATCAAATGTACATTTAAAAAGACAGATGGATAGATAGATAAAACAATAAATAGATAGATAGACAGATACATAGATAGATAGATAGATAGATAGATAGAGAGAGAGAGAGAGAGAGAGAGAGTGAGAAAGAGAAATGATTAGGGGAATGCGTAATCCAGGCAAAAAATACATTTTGAAAATAGAAGTTAGAATGTGAGAAATTTANGATAGATAGATAAAACAATAAATAGATAGATAGAGAGAGAGAGAGAGAGAGAGAGAGAGAGAGAGAGAGAGAGAGAGAGAGAGAGAGTGAGAAAGAGAAATGATTAGGGGAATGCGTAATCCAGGCAAAAAATACATTTTGAAAATAGAAGTTAGAATGTGAGAAATTTGGGAAGAGCGATATCAAAAGACAAATGTGCAGAAACGCGTACGGACTAATGCAGTAAATTAAAAGGAAGAGGGAAAGATAGCGGGAATATTCTTTAATTTTGTATAAAAGAACCCAACTAGAGAATTTTACATCTTGATTTTGTACTGTGTGAACATAAAAAGTGTTGGATTTTTTCTCGAAATCCAGGATTTCGTTGAGTTGAGGTAAATGGGCAAGAATGCAAATTTATTCCCGGGCGTTGTTGTACTTGTTTTTTTAAAAACGTTTCGCCAAATATTGAATCTGAGAGGGTAATTTATCGCCGTCATCTTCGGGGATGGACAAGATTCATTTCTCTTCAAAATGCGTCTCTCACTATTTTCTTGATAATGTAATCTCAAGGTGAGCCTTCGTCCACTGTTAAAACAGGGCACGTTTCCCCCAGAGAGAGACGATAACATCTGGGACGTGTCACCGGTCTGGCCGATCGGCGCGGTGGCCCGCAGCTCGTCCCGCACCACAATAAAAACACTTTTGGGAATTAGCCCGGTGGTTTACGCTCCCATCCCCGAGGGTCGAGCCGGCTGAGTGAATTATTTGAAAAGTGGGAAACTTACACAGGTGCTTCAGCCCCAGGTAGGGATTGTTCGGGGAAAGTGAAAAAAACTCTCATTTATATGTGCATGCATGAATGTGGGATGCACTTGTTGGACTGTTTTTGTGTGTATGCGTGTGTGCGAGATTTTCCTTCTCACAACAATGTAATTCCTTCTTTTTTTCCCCATTATTTGATAGTTTCTAAACAACCTCATGAAATACACCGACAGTCATAAAATCATAAACATACAATGGGATTAAGTATTGTACATTTTCTTTGGGAAATAATTGTTTTTATTTTAATACATATCCTAGTCTTAATTTTTCTCATTAAATGTTTTATTTTGTAATTGTTGTATTATTTTTGCATTCATCAGTGTTATGAACGGGTGGACGAGTCATAAACTGCCAAGAATTAAAAATTAATGTATACGAACTGTTTTATCTGGATTTTCGAGTTAAGCAGCTTCTGGTATAAACGTTTAAAAATTAGAAGATTGGTAGGTAGATAGGTGAATAGAGGTTGAGTGAGAATATGAGATTGAGAGAGAGAGCAGGAGAGAGAAAGAGAAAGTGAATGAATGAGTGAGATGGACAGAAAGAAAAACAAAGGAAGAGTGAGATAGAGAGGGAGCCAAGGATTGAATTATAACGCTTTTTATATAATAATTGCAAATTTAGGACATATTGACTTTTTTACATTCAACGAGTTCGGTCTTCCAAAAATAAATAAATACAAACTATCAAAAAAAATGATTATGGAAAATAAATATGTTTAGCTTTAATCAGTTTTACTAAATTTAATATGTAGTGCGTAACATACAGTATATCTCATCTAAATAAACTATCCAAGATTTCAACTTACAATAACTACAATTAAAAAACAAATTTTTTTTTTTTTTTTTTTTTTTTTTTAACATACATTACATCTAGGTTATTTCAGCCCCAAGCTAAGTCAATATTCTATTTACTATTTTCTATGACCTATACTCGAACTAAACTAGATTGGGGTATTGCTACTCGTGCTACAAACTTCTCCAGTAGATTCTTCACCCTAAAATGAACAAAAAAGTTCATATTGTCCATGGTTTTTTTTTTTTTTTTTTTTAACATACATTAGGTTATTTCAGCCCCAAGCTAAGTCAATATTCTATTTACTATTTTCTATGACCTATACTCGAACTAAACTAGATTGGGGTATTGCTACTCGTGCTACAAACTTCTCCAGTAGATTCTTCACCCTAAAATGAACAAAAAAGTTCATATTGTCCATGGTCCGATTCTCAACCATTTCAGAGTAATTTCGCTTTTTATCGATTTTGAAAGATATCACGTCCTGGCGTCGGAAAATCGTGATATCTTTTAATCTAAACATTTCTCTGAAAATCTAA